>NW_015386846.1:7954-16639 GCF_001527695.2 Protobothrops mucrosquamatus | reverse complement strand
AATAAACGTATCACAAATTCCTTCAAAAACATATTGTACCCCAGAGATATGGATACACACACACCTGAGAGAAGTTGTCACAATGCAAATGGTTCATTTCATAAATTATAAAATTTTAAGTGCCCAGCTATACAACCTGTCACAACATAATCATTCAAACCAGTGAAAGGGATCGCTCTCCCATACATCAAAAACATTTCTAAGACAAGCAACTATCTACTATAATCCTCTCAGTGTCACTGTAGCATACAAATCAACAAAATTACTCCAAAATATCTTAAATGAAGCCAAGACACAGTAACCAAATAATTAAAACCAGAAGTCATCTGGTTAAGATAAGGAATAAAATAGGGACTGGGTATATAGGACAGACAGGTAAAGACTGGTCAAATGCATTGACAAAAGTCAATTAGGAGCCAGAAGACATGACAAAAATTCACGAATCTCTCAATACATAGACAAATTCAACCACAATTTCAACTGGGAAACTCTTGATATTGTAGACCAAGCCGAATCCAAAAATTACAGAGAATTCTGGCAAGCTTGGCATTCAGACACATGGAGATAAGGCCTTTCCACATTTAAAGAACCAAAATCAAGGAATGAAACAACCAACCCAGAGCATATCCTTCTTGGCAGTCGTCACCCACATAAGGAGAGAAGAGAACCAGATAACCACATCACAAGAAGAAACAATACCCAAATCAATGAACCATTAAGCAAATGTGTTTGTTAACAAAAGCTGCAGTTGTTAAGCAACTACTGCTGTCATTAACTGAACCCATTGTTTGCTATAGGGCAGTTTTGCCCAAAATAAACGTCAGTTTTCAGCAAAAAACGTAAATCACAATCACATGAGTGCAGGACACTTTTTAAACTGGTATGCCTGAATTGAACTCAGTACTCAAGGTGGGTTCTCACCAAAACTGAATTAAAAGGGACTTATTGTTCACAGTAGTATTTAGAAGTTGTTCTTGTGTTGAGGAAAGCTAAAAATGCATTTTTGTAGCCACCTCATCCTGCAAGCTCATATTCAGCCTGCAGTCAATTTCTATTCCAACATCTTTTTCATTATCATCAGGCATCATCAGCCTATAGCTGTGCATTTGGTTTTTGTTTGTTCAGTGAAGGACTTTGCACTTCTTTTCTTAAATTTCATTCTGCTTACTTTCAACCCATTCCATTAACCAGACTTTTTCCAGCTGGGGTTCTGTAGTATAAGAGGTCTTTAGGAGTTGAGCAAGAGATCATGATTTAAAACAATTTTTTTAATAAAAAGTGCATATTGCACAATGCTAGCACTCACAGTGGTGGGAATTTTTATGTGCCAAGACTTAGCTATCTGTCTGCCACATTGCTCTTGTAAATATTTTAAACATGGATCGGGCACACTGGAAGTGAATTGTATTGTGTGGTTTTTGCATTTTTTGGTCATCTTTATGCAGAGATTCCCTATTAACGTTTTGAATTTTATTTTAATCTTCTACATATCAGCTCCTTTGTGCAATTTTGTATCGCCTGCAAGGTTAATAATTCCCTCTGTTCATCCACGACATTTATAAAAATATTGAAGAGAAGTCCCATGACTGACCCTGGTGGCCATCACTCCATGTCTCATTGTCATTTGGGGAGGAACCATTAATGTACATATTTCAGTATGATTCTTAAGCCAACTGTGCAATTATATTTGTCATGTCTAATCCATATTTAACTGGTTGAATAATCGGCATGCCATGGGTTATTTTGTCAAATTTGCTGAAGTCAAGACACATAAGGCTACAACATCATTCCCACAATCTATTAAGGAACTTGCCCAGTTAACAAAGACAATACGGTTACACGGACAAGCTTTGTTCTTAAAAAACCCTGCTTCTTCTGATATTTGCCATGCTACTTTTAAGGATGTGCAAGCGGGGTTATGATCTGTTCTAAAAAATTTCCCAGATTTCTGTGTCTGACTAGTTGATAGTTTGCTGGATCTGCTTTTTTTCCTTTTGTAAAAAATAGATTTTGTGTTCCTACAACATTTCCTCCAGCCTATGGTTCATCATATCCTAGAGCCTCAATTGGATTATGGTATTATAGCTGTTCAGATTGCTTTTTTGTTGCTTTATTGTTTCATCATTCTTTGTAGGTATATGCAGGGGTTTTTTTTTGTCATAGGACGCCCAGAACGGAGTTCCGGCACCTTTTTTGGATGGAACCTTGTAGGATAGGCAAGGCAAGTTATATAACGTGTGTGAGTTACGGCACCTTTTTTTTTTTTTTTACAAAAAAGCACTGGGTATATGTATTATATTTTGGTATTTGTTTTTCTTCTTTTGTGCAGCTATATAAATGTTCAATAAAAACAAAATGAAATAATTAAAATCTGGCAGTTCATCAGTTCTCCAGGATTTCTGAAAAATATAATACATAAGAATTCAGATAAACCACCTGCTAATTTCTTGAATAACTTAGGGTGCGGTTCATCTGCTCCTAGAGATTTAACCTCATTTTTAAAAGGGGGGGGGGTCATTATGTTTCTATCCATCTCAAACTTCAATCCTGCCCTCTTTTTTATTTATTGGTTACTTTTTGTAGATTGTTATTAGGCACCTGAGGTTGTTATTTAAGCTGTGGAGAAAACCTGGATTCAACAAACTATCATCCCAAGAATTTTCTTTTTTTTTCTTCCATATTTACATTTTTATACAGATGATAGTTGCATGCTAAATGTTTGCATCTACCCGGGGTAATTACTGTAGAAACCTACAGCTGAAACATTTCCTTGAATTTTTAATTTTAAACGCGAGTATGTGAGAGCAATGATTTATTTTATTATTTATATTCTCTCTGCATTTTTACAAATAATTATTTTCCCTACAACAACAATCCTGTGAAGTGAGTTGGGCCGAGAGTGCCCGGTTTTCATGGCTGAGGCAAGGCTAGAACTCATGGTCTCCCATTTTCTAGCCTTGTGCCTTAACCACCATTCCAATTTGATGGGCCTTTCTGGAATCCTAATTTCAGATATTATTGGGGGCAATCCATCATTATTGAGAAAAGTGCCTCTAGAGAGGCTCCAGGGTGGCAAGAAACTTTCAGTACCAGGTCTCTAGCAAACTCACAAAGTCAATTTCACACAGTCATTGAAAACCCATTGGAGGCAGCAGCAGCAGTGCTTAATCTACCTTCATTCCTTGTTCATCTGAACTTCTAATTATCCAGATATATTGGATCTTCTCCAAGCTGTTTAGTTCCCAGTGACTGTACTATTAATCTTTTTCTAAAGGCTGATCTTACTCTTAAGAAGTGTGACAATGATGCAGCGAGCCAATTTGGAAGAAAAAAAACGCAACAGACTTTGAAGATGTTTATTTAAAAGAAAGAAGAAAAAGCACACCACATACCTGCAGAAGTTACCTTAAACTCCCTGGACACGTCCACGCGTTGGGATGACAGGCTGAATTAACCCACCTGTCTTAGAGCAAATGTCAGGCTTACATGGCAGTAATGGCATGCTCTTGGTTGCTAACAGCTACACAATTGGATCAACAGTATAATGCAATCAGTAATTCACAAGGTATTTGTCAAACCAATAGAGGGGTCGCACAATTCCCAAATGTAGTTACAGCAAAATTGCAAGGGCAATTAGCCTGCTTGAAAGGCAGGTAGAAATAGATTCTATCTACTGATAGTGTCCTGTCATGAATTTAGCAACCTCAAAGGGAAAGGCCAATGTTTTGACTGTGCACACACTTTTATCTATTCCTGCAGGCAAGAAAGCCTGTCCATCATACAAGGGCCTTTCGGTAGCAGCCGAGCCCTCTGCTTCTTTCTCTCACTTTCAGATAAATGTCAGAAGCCATACAGCTTAGACACATGTCTTGGTCATGTTTGCTGGTGTATTTTTGATCCTTTAGTACAAGATTATTATAACCTCCCTGAAACTAAGGTAATTTTATAAATCCAGAAATGACATCCACTAACTGTTTGAAAAATGGACCACAATTCACTAAAATGACAATTTTTGGACAATTTTTGGATGTGTGGGAAATTCTTGGAGTTTTCCTTAGATACCATCAGGAGAAGATCAGGAATGAGGAACATGTTTTAGTACGTGCCAGCTGAGCAGGCCCACAGCAGTCAACCTTTTCACTGAAACAGTAGCCACAGGATAGAGGTTGTGCTTCATCAACATAACAAAAGATTATGGGAAAGCTACAGATGAAGCAGGTATGTGGAAAGGCACTCTAGAACAGGGGTTTCAAGGCCATTGAGCCTGTTCATTAAAAAAAACTTGGAATTTCTAATTGTGAGGCAAAGTTCTAGTGGTAGAAAACTAGCTGCATTTAAGTGGACTTCCCTCCCCCCAGTCTCTAATGGAACCCCATAATGTTCTCATAGATTTTGGGGAACTCAGCTGAAAGAACCTCTCTGGACAATGCACCTCCATATTTCAGGAACTTCTTTTCTCATTTATAAAAGCTGATAAATACCTGTCAAGTTACAAAAGTGGCGGGGGAGGGGGAGAGATTAGAACAGTGGTCCCCAACGTTTGAGGCTTGGCCCAGCTTGGGGAGGGAATAGGGGAACTGGGCCACATGAGTGTCAGGCTAGCGCACACACAGCTTGACTCACATGAGTATCGGGCTCACACATGCATCGGGCTCGCATGTGCTTGCATGACCACACCAGCCCATCACTCGCACGAGCTGAGCTGCATGTGCACCTAGGCACATTGGCCTGACAGTCATGCAGCCCAGTTGGAATAGACCATGGTCTGGTAGTGGGCTGCGGCTCAAAGGTTGGGGACCCCTGGATTAGAATATTATGCTTGGTTTCTCTATTTTTGGAATCTCCTTATTCTTCTTTTAATTCATAAGATACACTTTATATGAAACTTGCTTCAATTAATATACTTCTCTTAATTTATATGTTACCTTTCAAAAGTAATTGCTAAAACTGGAAGGATTGCTAATGTTCTTAATACATGTACAGGTACTTGATGTTTGCAGCTTCTCTGTACCCTCTGTGTGTGACCTGTTTTGCATCTAACATCAAGCTTTGCCATCTTGAGAGGTCTCTTTCCATCAAGAGACTTTGGTTTCAGCCTAGATTCTTCTGTAAAGTATTGTTGAAGGAAAAGTCTTCATCCTGGTTCAGTCCAAGCCGGGGATAAACAACATGGTGACTGCTTTAGAAAGAAGGTTGCAGTTTATTGAAGAGGAGAGCCAGACAGGAAGATGGTTCTGGCAGGAAAGAGAGAAAAAAAGGGGTAAGCACATACAGGGAGTGGGTTTTTATACCCTCTGGAGCCTTTTGTTTGGAGTTGCTTCCTGTTCCTGTCTTGAGGCTTTGTATTTCCTATGTCATGTATTTTGACCTGTGTCTGGGTGTGCCCTTTGGCATCTGTGGGTTAATCCTATTATGTCCTGTCTTAGAGTTTGGATGGGGTATGTAGATTTTAGGTGTCTTTGCCTTCTTAATCTTCTAGCTGGGGGCCTCCATCTGCATTTCTACAGAGCTGGTTTCTGCTTGGGGAAGGGAGACCTGGGGCTATTAAGAAAAACTGGGCATGCTTTTCTGTCTCTTTAGGATCCTTTGAGGAAATATATTTTTCTGCCCTTTTAATATTTCCTTCTCTGGGGAGCCGACTTCCCACAGTATATTATTTTAAGATGTTACCCTTGCAAATGCTGAGAACTGGAATTTAAAGCCTTTCATCTTGAGAGAATGCAGGAGTAGAAACCTAGCTCCTGGCTGTCTATAACTCTTTAAAGCAGCCACACCTTTTCCTGAGGTCATGTGGCTGTGCCTCTGGAACTATGCTTGCACTCCTGTGGGTACTCCAAAGCACCCTTTTTGGAACTGAAGCTGGGGCACGGCACGGCTTTAATTTTCATTCACACTTTTATCAAAACACATTCTGCAGTTAACAAGATATTGGGTAATTAATATTTTATCATACTTTCTATAAACTTTGGGAACACAAATTTCTTTTTGAGTAGAAGCAAGAAGAAACATTTTTTTTTACATCTGAACAACAGACTATGTCAATATTTACAATCCCCTTTTCATTTAGCTTTCTTTCAAATTGTCTTGGGATCCCAGCAACACAGATACTCCAACATAAAACAATTGAAATGTATTCTTGTGATGTTGAAATTAGAGATAGGAAATGTCAATAGCTTCTGAGATAGTCATGATTTCTTTGTAATAAGGAACAAACAGATTCTCTCATTCTTCCTGGAACAATCTCCAGTATCTTGAAAATCATTCAATCAGCAATGACCAATCACAAATAGAAAATCAGAAAAGTTCAGGAAGAAGAGAATAATGAACTTAGAGATCTCTGGAACACCTTTGCAAGGAATTGAGCATTTTTACTGTTCAACTGCACATTTTTTCCTCTCAGGACTCAAACTGGCTTCCATCACTTTTCCCTCTGGACAACATTTGCAAATCGACAAAGATCCAATTCACACATTATGCTAAACCAAGTTTGCTTAAACAGCTTTGGTTAAATAAACTATCACTGTTTCTTTTTGCACAACGTGCCCTCCATAAGCCAGGATTTACAAACCACAATTGTTGGATTCATACAACCCAACAAATTGTATTATGACAGTACTGAGCCACGATCCCAAGCTAACTCTTTTATTAGAACGTCACAGTTTCTGAATTGCCCAAATATTATGTCAAAGTACACCTATAACATGCAGCTTACTGTACAGTTTAATATAAATGGAGAACTACAATTGGTAAAGGGCAGCAAAATGGCTTGAAACAACTCTACACACAAGTTGTCCATGGGAGGGCAGGGGAGAGGGGGGAAAGTGATGAAAGCAATGTCATGCATCATGATATTGCACAGATATACATGTGATGAAGCATGTAGCGTGATAGACCAATCTGCTTTTTTTTACTTAAAGCCTTCAGACATCCCTGCCCTTATCTACATACTACTAAAACTCTTGTGTTTATTTGTCTGTCTGTAACCTTCAAATGGGTGATATGGTGGATCATCAATTTTTGAATCAAGGTACCTCAAATGGGCTCACTTAAAAATGTGCCCAAAATCCAGGACCCATCCCTCCTACTCACACTGCTTTTTTTGCCCACTGTGGTCATTTGTTGCTCTGTTTAGGTAAGTAAGTCAATATCTCTAAAATGATGATGCAACTATAATGATGACTCACAGTCACAACTTGTGTAGCATTTCACAAATTTTTATATCTCTATCCATTGCAGGGCAAAATTGCATTACCACCGTCTGTAATGCAGTTAATTTTGAGAAAGTGGCATTACAAGTACAGATAGATGTGGGAGAAAGGGCATTTCATCTACCCTTTGAAATTTCCAGCCAGACAGGGCAGCAGAAGTGGGTTATTTTATGTTGCTGTATTTTATTTATTTCCAGCAAAACCTTTCAAAAAGCTTTTCTGTCCCCTTGCTTCCAATAGAGAGCAGCTAGGGAAGAGACACAGAGTTCTAGATGTGCTGGTTTGTTTCTAATTTACAATATACTAACAGTGGACATTTAAGCCCCAAAATGCTTAGGATCCTAATATCTTAGAGACTGACTATTCCTATAAGTATTGGTCCAGCTTCTGCTGTCCACGTATGAGGTCATCTGTATAGTACTACTACATTTTTGTCAACTATAAAGTGATGCTGCTTTTTAAAGATTTCAACTTCTCTTTATTGTTTTAATAAGTATTTCTTTTTTAAAGTATAAACACAAATTCATATACTAGATCAGTGGTGGCGAACCTATGGCACGGGTGCCAGAGGCAGCAGTCGGAGCCCTCTCTGTGGGCACATGCACCGTCTCCCCTTCCCCGCCTCCTCCCACAGCCCCGTCCTCACCAGCAGCCCCCCCGGAGGAGAGTCATCCCTGGGCGCAGCCCACGTGAAGCAACGCAGCCAAGGATATGGTAGCCGGGCAGCGGGGACAAGACTCTGCCCTTGTGCCCCGTCGCGCGCAGATGATGCTGTGGGGCATGGGTGGAAGGCATGGCCATGGCGCTGCTGGGCTGCCTGGGTGATCTGTGGCGGGCCGTGGAGGTGGTGGGTGGCCCAGTGGGCAGGGAAGAGCAGGGACAGGGTGGGGGGCGGTTTTTGGTCTCTAAAAGGTTCGCCATCACTGTACTAGATTTTATACGTGTGTGTTTTTGTAGCATGATATTCAAATTAATCAGTTTGGTTCCTTTGAGTTATTGCTATTGTCTTTAAATATATGCTTGAAATTCTGATTGCAAGATAGCGAGGCAACTTTCAAATTGTATTTGTCTTTCTGTCTCATTTATGTCTTTTTTAAGAAACTTAACAGAGGATATAAATCTGAATTCTTCCCTCTCCCCTGCCTTTCTTGAATAATGTATTCAAAATATATAATTTTCATGGTTTAATGGAAGAATGAAAGCATTTCTGGCTTTCTGACCTCATTTAATGACTCAGTACAATAAATAATTCAGCCATCTTTGAGAGGATGCGTGCTTTCACTCTCTATATCAGACAGCATGTTCAGTGGGAATTCATTTCACAGAGACTCAACAGAATTTATACTCCATATCTTCAAAAAAATGTTTAGATTGAATCAATCGCTTTCTTTTAAAAGCCGGAACCTCTATCTTCAGAATTACAAGGGCTGGGACTACATATCACTGTTCCCTGTAACAGTATACCTAATACTAAACA
>NW_015386846.1:0-5525 GCF_001527695.2 Protobothrops mucrosquamatus | reverse complement strand
TCACTCTCTATATCAGACAGCATGTTCAGTGGGAATTCATTTCACAGAGACTCAACAGAATTTATACTCCATATCTTCAAAAAAATGTTTAGATTGAATCAATCGCTTTCTTTTAAAAGCCGGAACCTCTATCTTCAGAATTACAAGGGCTGGGACTACATATCACTGTTCCCTGTAACAGTATACCTAATACTAAACAGAAGAGTTGAACAAATGGATTTGAAGAGTGCCTCAGTAACACAGATTGAAGAAAATAGCTACCAAAAAGTGATTCAGGTCAATAGTATAGTTGGTGGGACATGCAAAAGGAAGTGAAGGAAGCAATCTAGTTTAAATAAATGTATATATTTTAAGTTCTTGCCTGGTACTTAAATGATTACATGCATCACTTTGAACACTTGCTTTTGACGATGCAGAATTTCACAAATGAAGGCAAATATACGTTGTAAGATCCAGTCTGGGTCGGTCACCAGGACCAGAGGTTTTACTCTTCCAGAACTTCACTATAATGCTTACAAAGCACGTTTAAAGTCAGTCAATGTTGTAAAACATTCATGTATTAATATATACTGGTATTAAGCAATATAACTGATGGAATAGCAAATAAGGAAATAAGCAACCTGCTTTTGTTTTTTTTTCTGTTTTTAACCAGATGAAATTGACAAAGGTTCTGCAACTTTGCCCTTATATTGACATGTAATTTCTTTTTCCCCTTCCTTCCTTCCTTCCTTCCTTCCTTCCTTCCTTCCTTCCTTCCTTCCTTCCTTCCTTCCTTCCTTCCTTCCTTCCTTCCTTCCCTCCCTCCCTCCCTCCCTCCCTTTTACTTTTTTCTGTATGCATCATGTGCTACATTATGTCATCCCATTTGTGTATTTTTTTTCTCTCTCTTTCATTGTCCCCTATTAGAACTTCATTTGCACCGGTCATTTCAAATTGTCCTTTTATATTTTGTTTCCCAAGCTATTGTATGATTTACCATCTATTTTGCTTTCATTGCATCATATGATTATATGATTACTTGTTTCTTGCATTACAGCAGCCTGATCCTATTTGATAAGGACAGTATAAAAATTAAGTTTCCAATTCAAAAGTGCATGGTTTATTTCAGTTGCCTGAAAACTTTTTTTCTCTTAAAAAGGAAAGCATATCAATTTTTTAGAAAAGGCAAATTGTCTTGCATTTTTGTGCATTTCTGCACACGAAGAGAAAATAAAATCTAGAAGAGTTTAAGCCAGGTAGTCCTCAACTTACAACCGTTTCTTTAGTGATCGAAGTTACAGCGGCACTGAAAAAGTGACTTATGACCGTTTTTACACAGTTACGACCGTTGCTGCATCCCCATGATCACGTGATCAAAATTCAGATGCTTGGCAGCTGGTTCATATTTATGACAATTGCAGTATCCCGGAGTCATGTGATCATCTTTTGTGATCTTCTGACAAGCAAAGTCAATGGGGAAGCCAGATTCATTTAATAGCTGTGTTACTAATTTAACTGCAGTGATTCACTTAACAACTGTGGCAAGAAACATCGTAAAATGGGGCAAAATTCACCTAACAATTGTCTCGCTTAGCAATAGAAATTTGGGGCTCACTTGTGGTCGTACGTCAAGGACTACCTGTATTAGGTCCATTTATTAGCCTTGTATTGTATCATTTGATGCACAATATGAATTTATAGTGGAATAGTTTTAATCGTTTCATTTTTATTTCCCCAGAATCTCAGAAAGCGCTTGAGGTCAACCTGCATTTGTCCTCACCTGTGATGTCCTCATTACAGTTGAGCGTACCGTGTGAGCAATTAGCGTGCCCCTGGTTGACTGAAAGGAGGGGCAAACTCAGCCACTCTGCCTGCTCCAGGGCAGCACTTGGAGTCTATTCTGTTCTGACATTTAAAACTTCTGACCATCCACAATCAGGCTTACCTGCAAAGCTGCCAAAGGCCAAATCACTGGCAAAGATCAGGTCATTCTTCTCAAATCATTAAAACAGCAGAAATGAAAGCATCACGGCGTCAGACGCAGAACTCAGGAAACCTAAGCAGTTCAAATGAATATAAGGATTTATTGCAAGCTTAAGCTATGTACAAGAGACTGAACTACTAACGGTCAAAGCAAATTGGCGGTAGATAAGAGTCAACGGAATTCAAGATGGGCTGGATGTCCGTCCAGCCGATGTCAGTCCCTGTGATGGGGTAATTCAGCTGAAGCCTTTTGTGGGTGTGAAGGGACTCAAGACTTATGACGCATTTGACTCCTCCCTCGGGCGGAGCCTGATTGTCTCCTACATAAGCAATAGCATTTTCATCTCGGCAATGAGGGGAGTCATCCCTGACTCCAGCAGATGGGGTAAGGCAAGATTTCATCTGATGAGTCACTAACTTGCTCCCAAGTGCGATAGAGCTCCAGAGGTTCTGTTCAGAAATGGAACTTGAAGTATTTCATGCGGAACCATAGCTAAGAGATGGTATCATGGGTTGGGGGGATTAGTCTGGGAGCAGGGCTAACACTGAGTGGCAGCTTGGCAAAGGAAAAGCTCCATCCAAATTTGCCAAAGAGCAGGACACAAAGTATGCATAGAAAAAGCCAAGTCTTCACTGGATGTTCAGTGCATGTAATTATCTTCAGGCCTCATCTGACCTCCACCCCATCTTGACAGATAAGCCCTACCATCCTTTTGCTGTCAGCCCTTGTGATGGGGTAATTCAGCTGAAGCCTGGCACCTTTAGTACTGACAGACTGTAACAACCAGCTGGCATTAAGATTTAATGAGCAAAATCTAACTCATGCCTACTGGATTAATTAAGTAACTGAATGTGATGAATTATAATGAAAATCCATCATTGAAAACACAGATTTCCTGCCTTCCAACCAAGAGCACAGCATAATATACTATTTTTCTCTGGGAGAAAGTTCAGCTGAAAAGAGACAATTATTTCTTTGAAATATTGCTGGAGGAAAGCATCATTTCCCAGAGCTGAATGTCTTTTTTTGCCACTGTTGATAGGATTTTATCATTTTTCAAAATAATATAATAATTGCTAGGAGAGAATCGGTAATGGGTATTTAAGAGTTCTTGAAACTTGGGGGAATGAAAATGTTCTATTTTGGTCTGCATAGTCATTCCGGCAGAAAAACATTGTAACCTGCTTAATATCATGGGTCTTTCAATTGCCCAAATTTAATCACACAGATTGTTGATTTGTAGCAATATTCCTAATATCAGAGTATTGTATATTTGAATGACAAAGAGCAGCGCAATGGCCTAGAGATGAAGACACTCCCTCACAAAAAAAAATATCAGCTGCAAGCACCTCATAGATGTCAGGAAGGGCACCTGGCCAGTAAATGCTCAGCTCTATTCAGTTACCTCCAACTCCATCCTGAAGCAAGGGATTACAGGGTTGTAAAAAGGAATATATATATATACTTGAATGATACAAAAAGACCTTCACATTAAGTTTGTAATTCTCAGGTCACCGACTTAGTAGCCTCCATAGGTAGCATTAAAAATGCTAGATGTAGCATTAAAAATTCAAATGTTTCACTAACGCTTCAGAAAAAGAAAACATCATCTCTAAGGATTGTGCTGAAGAATTATTAGTGACATTCACATCAGTCTAAAATACTCCATGAGGAACTAATATCCTGTATTACTATTTCAGGTATTAATGTTTTGATCAACAAGGTAACTTTTGAGCCCACATGTTGAAGAGAGTTTAGACACATATTTGAAAGAGAAACACGTTGCCTTGGGAAATACAGAAATAAAGCCCTTTTATGTCTTTTCTCCTCTTCAGTATTGTCTCATTGAAGTGGCTTTCATTGGCATTTGCTTTTCTCATTTTCATGTACAAGTGCAGCCCCGACTTCTGATTAATCAGGAATCCATTTTATCCACTTTCGCCCTCCAGCTTGTTATTGAACCTGCTCTGCACTTGAGAATATTAGAAGCTGCTCTGCAGGTTGGAAAAGAAATCTCCTTCTCTCTCTCTCTATTTATGATTTTTCCTCCTGTGGAAATACTTTAATTTGCACTATTCTCTTCCCGGCTGATATAATTTTCAAACGTGGAGTAGGAAAAGAAAAACACCTAAGCCATCACAGTGAGGATCAATACTCCTGTTGATGAGAAACCTTACATCTAGGCATCTTAATGAACCTAAAATTTGAGTCTAGTTATATAGTTTGGGTTCTCATTCAGGATACTTTCATTGCTGTCTAATATATGATATGTAATCTAGCACTCCAGAGGGAGAAGTTTTGTCTTGTTGTCTATCAGAAATGAGTCCTGACGTATCAAATATCCCGTCCAGTCTGATATGGTATAGTCTCAGAAGGATTACATTTGATTTGGATTCCTCAGAGCAAATCACTCCCTGTTCTTTAATGGATATCATATAAGGTAAAATCTGCTCTGTACTCTTAGAATTGATTATTAGGTTTAAAATACCCCTCAGTGCATTTGATGGCATGAAATACCAGCAGTTTAGTAAAAAGAAGGTTGCAATGCAAGCCTGGGTCTGGCTTTGCCACTGAGGGCTTCATATGGAAAGAAGCCTCTACTGTTTTCTGTTGGCCAGCTTAACCTGGACTGGAGCAAGTGGAAATCCAAAAGTTTAAAATGTGAGCAGTCCTCTGACTCATGAACTTCTCAGCCCACGTCAACCATTTTAAGAAGAGGATTTCATGGAAAAAATTTGCAGCTAGACTCATTTCTTTATTGAATCTATTTCCTTGAAAATGGAAACGTGTGACCAGTCTACCAGAAAAACCGCTTAATTTAACATGAACACTTCACCTTATAGCTGATAGGCCTAGGATTCTCCATTTACTTTCCCACAGTTCTGTTTATTTAAGTGATTTCTTTTCTGGCCTGGTTTTGGCTTCTCTGTTACATCATGATTCCTTTTTGACCTCATGTCCTCCCTCCAGCAGGATGGCATTGCCTTAAAATCAAATATTGTCTGAATAAATATTGTTTTTTATCTCTCCTGAGAGCTTTTCTCTGTCAGGTTTCTCTAATAGTGCTAACTGCAAGCTAACAAGCTCCACTCTGTGATCTTAAATTAGTTGATTAGTACCCTGGCTTGGGCTTCTGACTGAAATTGACAAGACCTTAATCAGTTACATGCTCAAGGCTTGTGCCTCCTAACCTGCTGTGGCACATACCTGCCATTGAAAAAGCAGTCTTTCTGATTATGGAAAAAGTAACTTCATGTATGCCTAAGAAGTACCTTTTTATTGAAGGTTCTCATTATAATTTTTGTCACAGAAAGTTAAACAGTCAATGTGTCCTCCTTGTCTCCCTGTTGGTTCTCCTTCCCAGTTGTCTCTGTCCTCCTTTGCCTGTTCAGATATCCAATAACCCTAAGGCAATGAGGGTGATCAAAATCTAGAAGCTATAATGCTTTATTTCCAAGGGTCTCCAAACTTGGCAAGTTTAAGACTTGTGGACTTCAACACCAAGAATTCTCAGCCAACCATGCTGGCTAGGAAATTCTGGGAGTTGAAGTCCACAAGTCTT
>NW_015386845.1:356821-368747 GCF_001527695.2 Protobothrops mucrosquamatus | reverse complement strand
GGAGTTCGATCCTGACTGGCTCAAGGTTAACTCAGCCTTCCATCCTTCTGAGGTCAGTAAAATGAGGACCCAGATTGTTGGGGGCAATATGCTGACTCTGTAAACTGCTTAAAGAGGGTGGTAAAACACTATGAAACAGTATATAAGTCTAAGTGCTATTTCTATCTGTCTGTCTGTCTGTCTGTCTGTCTGTCTGTCTGTCTGTCTGTCTGTCTGTCTATCTATCTATCTATCTATCTATCTATCTATCTATCTATCTATCTATCTATCTGTCATATATATCATCTAAAGTATTTCCCCCCTCAGAAAAACAAAAATTCAAAGTAGAAAACACTTCAGGAGTGTCTCGATTTTCTAACAACATTCAGAAACTTAAAAAAAAACTTAATAGTATCTGAAGCCAAATGATTTCTCCTGCAGAAATTAAATGAGGTGACAGTTTCCACAAAAAAATCCTGTTCATTTGGGGTAAAAATATTAATAGCACTAAACTTTGTACTTATAAACAATGACAGAAAAATGACCTAAAGAAAGAGTTGCAGGGTGGGGGGGAAGAAGGAAGATAGAAAGCACCATTTTCATTTAATATAAGTGATTTTAAATTACCTCAAACATAACGTATTTCTTTTACTGGCAATTCACAATATTTCAAATTCCTTGGCAGAAAGTGTACACAAATAACAAAGCAAATTAAACCTAAAGGAGCCTGTTCTGTGCACTTCATTTTGGAAAGAGAACCAGCATAATTATATCTCAAGTGTGTGTCAGTGCACAGCAAGTACCTCCAAGTTGGTAGAATGGGGACACAGATTTGCAAATCTGTATAGTTTACAGATTCTGATTTGCACAGAATAGTGTAACCATTGTGGTAAGTTGGTAGAGAAATGGAAATGGAGGAAAAGGAAGGAGGTGAAGAAGAAAAGCAGCTCTTGTATTAAAGGTATTAAAAGAAAGATTAATTTCATAACAGAATCAATAGGAAATTGATGTAAGGAAAGAGGATATGGGAACTGCTTGGAACAAAATGAAAATCATTATGTGACCAAGAGTCACAGAAGGGCATGGAATTATGCTAGTAGGATGCACCGTGGAATGATGAAGTTAAAGAGGCCATAGTTCAAAAAAAAATGCAACTAAGTGAGTGTGTGTTTACTGAAAATGAGGACAATGAAAAATATTAAGACATGCAGATCCTGATAGAAAGATAGGGAGTAGTATGTGGTCTGTTGTGAGGAAAGAGTGTTTGAAAATGGATTTGTGTAAGAACGTTTTCTCCGTACTTGCTATATGGAAGTAAGAGTTGGGTAAAAGCAAACTGAATGCATTAGAAATGAGGAACTGAAGAAATCAATGAAGTAAAACAAATAAACAAAAACAATATAGCCAAGAACAAATGAGCGTGGGTATGAATGAATGGGACTAAATAAAAAACCTGATTAAACATTAAAAATGAATCAGGTTCAAATTATAAAACAATGTGTGTGCGTGCATGCGTGCATCTATATTCCATCCATCTCACTGTTGCAGTGACTCTGTGCAGCTTACAAAATGATAAAAAAGGTTAAAAAAAGATAATACAAAACAATTAAAATTAAGATTAGGTAAGATACTAAAAACCAAGAGATCTTTGTGGGGATCTTCTCTTTACCCCATTAGCCATCCTAAGCATAGAGCATCACTATCAAAGCCCCAGGGCAGCTGACAGAGCCAGGTTTTCATGCTCTTTCAAAAGACCAGTAATGTGGGGGTCAACCTCATCTCCAGGGGGAGAATATTAGAAAGAATGGGGAGAGAGGGGGGCAGCAGAATCCGTAATGTATATTATCCAATTCAAATTCAATTCAGAATCACTCAATTCTGAGGGATTGTTTTATGTTTTATTCCACCTCTCATTCAGGAGTTCAAGGCAGGTATGTCAGTGCATATGTGTGTGTATAACCCTACCTTCAAATCTTCTTCTAAAGCAGTGGTTCTCAACCTGTGAGTCGGGACCCCATTTGGGGTCGATCGACCATTTCACGGGGGTCGCCAAGCAAGGCTGTCTGCCATTTTTTTGTCCGCCATTTTTTTTGTCCACCATTTTTTTCCCCTTTTCCGGCAGGTGCCTTACCTCCCTTGGGCTGGGCCAGCTGGTGGTCAGCCTGTTCCGTCTCTGCCGCTTGCCAGCTACGCCTCGGCCGGCACAGGGGGCGGAACCACGCACATGCAGCGCTCCCGGGCAGGGAAAGTCCTCGACTTACGACCGGTTGGGTAGTCCTCGACTTACGACCGGTTTAGTCCTCGACTTATGACCAGTTTAGTCCTCGACTTACGACCGGTTTAGTCCTCGACTTACGACCGGTTGGGGTCACGGCATTAAAAAGGTTGAGAATCACTGTTCTAAAGGGTTACAGGCAACCTCTCACGCAACGTTCTTGTTGCTTTTTTCCTTTGCGTGCTGCCCAGATTGGCTCTAGGAGTTATAGAGAATGAATGAGTGTTTAGGTCTATGTGCATGATTGCGGCCATGATTTTTAACACAAATAGTCATTGTTAATCACAAACCCAAAGCAAGAGACATTTAAAATCTTTTAAACAGTAAGCAAATATAATTACAAATAAGTAATAATTTTTAAAAAATTGGTTAAAATGCTCTAAAAGCCCACATATTTATAAGCCTAATAGAAATACTATTTCAAATAGAAATATTATGATACAGTCATTGGTTAGTTCCACTGGATGAACAGTATCTCTAAGTGCAGCGACAGCCCTGGATCTATTCATTATTCATACACAGATCTAGAAAAGCAAGCCAATATTTTATCATGTTTGGTGGATATGTGAAAAAGCTAGAAAATTCTGGATTCAAATACACACATTTCAGAGAATTTTAAAAATGAATATACAATTAAGACCAGAGGCTTTTCTTTTTGGACTAATGGACAAACAATTGGAAAAAAGTCATAGAACTTTTTTTTTATAGGTGATGATGAGGTAAAATTATTATGTTCACAAAGATGGAAAGATCTGGCAATAGCTACAATGGAGGAATGGTTGATAAAGATGAGACTTGCTAAGATGGCTAAATTGATTTCTTTGATCAGAAAAAATGTCAGTTTCTATTTATTGCTGATTCAGAACTCCTTTTTGCATAAAAAAGGGGGAAAATGAAGTTATGACTTAGTGTTTTGATAATTAGACAGGATAATTTATAGAAAGAAGGTAAATATGTTGTAATCATAGAACAAGATAAATTTATACTTGTAGTTATATCTGCTGTTTTAAAGGGAAAAGGAATACTTTTCTTAATTCCAGACAATGAGATAACATTTGGAAGCGGCTCAAGCAAATGCTGCCATTCATTAGGCCAGGTTAGCTAAAGAATTCTGGGAACTGAAGTCCACAAATCTTTAAAAAACACTACGGTAGAATATAAGAAGGAAGGAGATAAGGAAGTTCAGCATAATTGCAAGATTCTGTTAATAGAGCCAATCTCAATACAAGTAGTTTTAGCCTTTTTGTGGCCTGGCCTGCCTAGTAGGGCTGACAGATATGCATTGCATGCTTAACAACAAAGCTTGTAATATTAAAAACAGCAACTTATGGTGAAGTAAATACATTATTATCATTCTTTCATATATTTTCTAATGCATATAAGTTGTGCCATGTCTTATATTTCACTGGTTGGTTTTCTCTGTCATTTGGCTATTCTGTTAAATTAAAAAAAGCAAACAAACAGGACAGCGTCTTCTCTGAGAAAAATGCTCTCTTCTAATATATGGGCCAAACCTATATAAAAAGTTTATTACTACAAATGCAGAGAAGTCAGCCTAGCACATATTCGTGTATAAAACAACATACCCATCTAGAAGCATACTTGGGTAAGCCCACAGCAGTCAATTGGCTAATGCGGTACAATCATATTTTCAGCAGTTTTAAGCAATTACTTCAGGTTCATTACTCCCTGCTTAGATTTCAAAAGAGCACAGAATTTGGGCCCTGCTGTTCATCAGATTAATCTGCCCTTCTGCCAACCATGTAGAGGTTTTTTTTCTTCTTCTTTCACAACAGAATACAAGAGAATCGTCCTAAGCTTTGCAAAATGCACGAGTGCTTGGTGCGCAGCCCAGCAGTATTGCAATGGCCCCATATGCAAAGAAGCCTGCTTATTAACCAGAGGTCTTATTAGAATCCAGCCCCGATTAGACGAGGCAAAAGCTACTGTCATCTGGCGCTGAAAGCCTCGCGCAGCTGCTGTGCACAAGCCTTTTAATATTCCTTCATTTCCCATGCAAGCCTTCATCTACAATGGGCGCCCAAGCTCTTACTCTCTGGCAAATTACATTTAAAGCTCTTTCGAGGCTAGAGAGCCTGCACGGCTCCCCAGATGAGAGGTGTGAGTTTTGCAGAGGGCCTAAAATAAATTCGATGTGAACCCTGAGATACATGGTGGGCCCTGGGGAGTTCAACAAATGAAACGCCTATCAGTCTCTGACACAGCAGACGCTCTTGACAATTGGCAGCTTCACGCTTCATTATGCATGGATCAGATATATAGGTATGGCCCCAGGCTAACTCCCTGGTATAAGGAAGAGAGGCATGCTGGGAAAAGGCAAATGGTCTTTGCCCACGAATTAGAAACATGAAGGAGCAAGAGGGGGGAAGGGGAGGAAGAACTACACAAATACTCCATATCTCTCTTAGGAGATCTATATGCACACACCATTCAACCATGTACATTTGTCTGCATGTAGATCCACATCCACATATTTAGATATAGAGACATGCATGAAAGCATACGCATAAATACAAAGAGAAATGCACACGTGCAGTATTGAAAGGCGAAGAGGAGGGAACAGAAATCGAAGCTCCTATCTTTCCATTTTAAAATACTCCGGCGGAGAAAGCAATTATTTTGGTGTGGAATTATTATTCGTTCCACAGAAGAAAAACAATTGCTTTAATTCCAGTTTTTTTATACATGCATAGAAACAGCAAGCTTAAAAAATAAAAGAGTGGAAGGAGGAAGACTCAGTGCTTGAGAGCAAAAAGGTCAGCTATTTGGAAAAATCTGTGATGTAGCCTTACAATAAAGTAAAATTAGTTCATCAAGTCCTGTTTCCTGTCCGGTTTATCTGGGAAGAATGACATCAACCTTGCAAGTCTGAAAGTACAAATTTCCTGCCCGCCATTTTTAACTGCCTGATGTATTAGGGTAAGTCCTTTTTCAGGGTTGGTTTTTTTTTTTGGTGATAGTTAAGCAATTGCGGGCCCTCATGTCTGATTGTTTCCTAGGCAGCATCTTTCTTTCTCTTTCCTCAAGACCACTGATGCATTCCATTATATCTGTTAACCAGGAACTTCAGAACTCAGTCCCAACTCCCCAGCTGGGGAAGGCTGATTTAAAATGTCTTGAAGAGTGATAAAAGTAAATTTGTGTCATTATTTTCCAAATAGGATAGGAATGAAGTAGGAGAGGTCATGTTTATGTATGTTGAGGAGACCTCTAATGGAAAATAATAAAGCCTGAAATATGGATGTTCAGTCATTGAAAGTTTTGAATACTGGGGCTACACATCAATCTCAAATATATGTAAACACATGTATTTGTTTTCAGTTGCAAAGTATTTTTTTTTAAACTTGTACATACAATATATCTTCTACAAAACACTCATATTTCTTCAAGTGGCAGCAATGGTTCATTTTGTGGGAGCTTTCATGCTAATCTATGAAACTAAGCAGGTTCAAGCCTCGTTAATGTTTGGATGGGCAACAGCCATGTAATCCCAGGACCATAGTCAACCCACTTCCATAGTTTTTTCCATGAGGTAATTAAATATCAAGCTTGAATGGAAGACAACTATCCTTTTTACTTTCTTACCATTGTTGGTATCCAAGACAATGAATGTATATTATACACTTTACATTTCCTATTAAAAATCAGTAAAATTATACTCTTTTGCTTAACAGTTGCTGGATGATGACACAAAAAAGTCATCTTTTTATCACACCAGTTGAGTGTTACTAGATTCTTCCTTAGGGAGCAGAAACTTGTCTGAATTGCAGATCAAAATAAATTAATACAATCCTCCAAAGCAGAGACATTTAAGATGTTTAAGCCTTCAATGGGCAGTTTTTAAAGTAAGAAAGTAAAAGGGGAAATACTACTAATGTTTCTCTCAGTGCTCTATCCAGTGTGTTCAGGCAAGTTGTGGTTAGGAATGTAAAACCTGAATTGAAAGAAAGTGCATCTGGTAGAGATTAAAAAGGATAAAGGGGAGAGGAATAGGTTTGATGTGTACTTCAAAATGCTGCTCATAATGTAGATTGTTCTGTTACATGAAAAGAAGGCCTTTCATGTTTTGCTTTTAAACCTACATTTTTAAAGTACCTTTTTATTTGCTGCTCTTGGTGTAGAATTGCCTCTACCTTTGGCTTTAAATCCGGCTTGAGGACTCTGACTTTTGATTGGCCTCCTTTGAATAAGCTTCTGAAGTCATATTTTATCTTCTCTTTTACCCATCAATAGATTGTGGGAATGTATACCTTTCTTCTACCAAATGGCATTTTATGGCTCAGACACTCAAGTTTCTATGGAGAGAATCAGCTGACATCAATCAATGATTTTACAAAGAAAGATCTTTTGCTTTTTTAAAAAAAATAGATTTGCTGGCAATCACATTTTAGTACATATGTCAAATATATGCTTAAAATAACTTATATATGCTACTAAAAAGACCTGACAGTCATTTTACATTTATATTCAATGTAGTCACTGAACATTGGAGCATCATGATGATCGGAAAACTATCTTTGAGATTACAAATTCTAGTTTGTTTTTTTAGGGGGGGGGGAACGTCAATAGATATTCTATCAAAGATCTGTACTTTTTTTAAAAAAAGAATCAGTCACTAGATATAACTTTTGGCACTGAAATTTGATTAAAGTAACATAATTTTATCCTGAAACATGTAAAATAAATAAAAAAGGGGGAATGTCTCTGGATATGTGGAGGCTGCATGACCTTCATCACCAAATGAGAAACAGCTTAACTCACTTGTTACACATAACTGAGAAAGCTCCATGGTATTTCTGATGCTATCTTAACATAGAGTTGCCAGGCCTCAGTCATTCCTTATACAATAGTAAGGATGCCTATAACAACATTTTTGTTTCCCAGTATAAACCTATCAATACTGTCTGAAATAAAGAGTAAGAAGGGGATTAGAAATTATAAAACTATACAGATAGAAGTGGATATTTATACCAGTGAATCCAACCCTCCTTTAAATCAGGAATCTCATTTAAGGCATTCCCAGTAGATGGTTTGCTAGTCTCTGTCTGAACAGCCAGTGAATGAGAGCAAAATGTCTCCAATATACCTGTGGAATTTCTCTTACTGATAAGTCCAAAATCAGTTTATCATCAACAGCTAAACTATCACTTCAAACTCAGCTCATAAGTAATATTACTAGCCAATCTTTTTTTCATTCTATACTGTATATGTACATTTGATTTTTGTTTCCTAATGAAGAACTCTGCATTTATGTTGTCTTCTTATTCCTTATGTTGTTCACTTATTCTGCTTTTCACAATTGTCCGATGAAATGCACATCCTCTTGTAGGAGTTAGCATAGCAGTTGAATTGTTCTCTAGCTTTCTTGTTCTTGTTATCTGTTAGTATTTGCCATCTTCACAGAGGAACTTGTATATTGCTTCTTTTCTCTTCCTTTTTATTTTGAATGTATCTCTCTTTGTTGTTCTCTGCATCTTTTGCCAACCATAGCTTGTTCTGAGTTTTAGACTTTCTAACACCATCTTTATATATCTGGATCTGTTGTATATATTCTTTTTTTTCCTTAGTGGAATTGTTTGCAATTGTGCTTCCAGTATCTTTAGAATCAATCTGTCTTGTGGCCAGGATGATTATAGGTCTACAGTTCAATTTAAGCAATGCATCACTTTTATACATACACAAAATCATAAATACTTAAAATGGAGATATATTTTCTTCCTAATAGATACAAGCCAGGGACATGAATTCTCATTGCCAGGGCATGAATTTGTTATACGTTTCCTTACTAAAACAAATTAGATTATTTAGAGAGACACTGAACAGTTCCAAAATACCTCCTCTTCCTGCACATTGTGAACAAACACAAAACTTTAACTTCACACATACACGAATGGGGTCTGATTTAATGATAAGTAACCAGGAAAAAGATCTTGGAGCAGTGATGCATTGTGTAATGAACCTGTCAGTGCAGAATCTTCACACTGCTCTAGAATAATCTCTCTACTTATAGGATCTCATGCCATCATTTTTGTTTGGCTGATGAGCAAACCATTTATTTGTGTTACGCCTGTGATAGAAACCACCCTGATTGTTTATTAGATTATTTTGCATTGAGCCACAACAGATATATACTGTACATGGATGATGAGCAGGTGGGTTTTCCATTATTCTAAGACTTGGGGTGGCTCAAGATAGAACATTATTTTTTTTTGTAGTGTTTCGAGATTAGCAAAAGTAAGTATACATATAAATACAATTCAAATAATGTTTGAAAAATTGGGGAGTGGAAAATGTGTTGATGTGAAGCTACCCTAAGTATATGATTGCTGCAAAAATCCCATTTGGGAAGATGACTATTCAACTGACAATATTATAAAATCTCTGAGACAACTACAATATGAAGGGAAAATATACTATTTCTCTCATATGTACAGTGTGCACATTGTAACAACCAACCAACACCCTAACTTAGCCAGTTGAAAGCAGTAGCGCGTACACTACTTGTCTACCAACCAGAAGTGGCACACGCCTTCTCATTTAAAGAATTCCCAGCAGAATTCCTACAACAATTCGGGTGGCTACAAAGAACTATCCCTATAACCACAGTAATAATACTTTTATAGAATTATTGAAAAGTCTTAATTCCTCCATTTCAGATGTTAATGTAGCTCAATATTATGGGAGCAAAGAGCCAAGCTGCTAAGCAAAGGATCAAAATAAGTTTTAAAATCTGAAAGTCTGGGTAGACAGCTTAGATATATATCAGATCAAAGATGCACAGAGCAGACTACTGAAGGAATTATTGAATCAAATCAAGCTTTGAGTTCTTCTGTGTTGAATGATCTCACATCAGATGAAACATAGTAATAGGACTGGAGATTATGCATGAGGTCTTGATGATTCCACTATGAGAGGTTTAAGGATGTGGTTCCTTTTCCCACATCAATCAAGGAGACTTCAAAGTCTGTTGGAACAAGTTTCAGTCTTTTAGGACTATTCAACATCCCTCCTGTCCTAAATGGTAACTTCAGCATATGGTGGGGTATAAACAAAAGCAGAAGGGAGTTCTAAATGTTTTCTCAAAAGGTTTTAAAAAATGTCAAAATTAATGTTGTGTATATAATATGAAGCACAATTTTCTAATCCATGATTTCAACTTAACCCTCCAGGACCCAAAATGTACTCCGCCCATCTCCATCAGTATTTGAACTGATGCTGCATGAATAGACGTTGCATGAATTTAACATCCATTTATTGTAGATTCAGATAGCATATATTGGGTGTCCTATTGGGCACTGGTAGCTTATTGAAAGGAATGCATTATGTAGCGGGGTATTGTGGGAAAATCTCAACAAGGAAAGGAAAAATAAATATTTTAATATTATAGGAAAAAGCACAATATTGGGAAGAACTGGTTTATTTTTATATTTTTTCACATGAAATAAGAGGTTCTTGGGATGATGGTGGTGGTAACGATATTTTATATCTAGGAATTCAAAGCAACATACGTAGCAGTTTTTTCTACATTTTTAAACATTGTAGCTCTAATGAGTAAGTAATCGTTTCTACACATCATTTGTAGGTCCATTTTAATCTTTAATAATCTTATTTCACATGTTTTTCGTTATCCTATTTGCCACTACCCAGGAAGAATCAACTCAAAAGTAAAAGTAGAAACACATGATAGCAGTGTTCCAATATCTCAGGGGCTGCCACAAAGAAGAGGGAGTCAAGCTATTCTCCAAAGCGCCTGAAGGTAGGACAAGAAGCAACAGATGGAAACTAATCAAGGAGAGAAGCAACCTAGAACTAAGGAGAAACTTCCTGACAGTTAGAACAATTAACCAATAGAACAACCTGCCTCCAGAAGCGGTGAATGCGCCAACACTGGAAGTTTTTAAGAAGAAACTGGACAGCCATTTGTCCGAAATGGTATAGGGTTTCCTGCCTGAGCAGGGGGTTGGACTAGATGACCTCCAAGGTCCCTTCCAACTTTATTATTATTATTATTATTATTATTATTATTATTATTATTATTATTATTATTATTATTATTATTATTATTATTATTAATTATTTTATTTAAGTATATTTATTTTGTTTCATCATAAAAGATAAAATATGAAACAGAAAAACAAAGAAACAAAAACAAACAAAAACCCTATGTCCAGCACTAACAACAAAAAAGAAAGAAGATCGGTGTACAAAAAAGGAGAAAAGCTGATCCAAATATCAAATAAATTTAACATAAAACATATAGAATCCACTCCAGCTAGACGCTGAAAAAAAGAGAAATCAATTAAACAATAAATTCTCATTCCCTCTTTCCCACCTTTCATTCAATAAAAAAGAAGGATAATAATAATAGTAATAGTAATAGTAATAGTAATAACAACAACAACAACAACAACAACAACAATAATAATAATAATAATAATAATAATAATAATAATAATAATAATAATAATAATACAAATACTTGGGTATCCTTCAAGCTGACAACATCAAGCACACTGAAGTCAAGAAAAAGATTAGAGGTGAATACATCAAGAGAGTGAAGAAGATCTTAAAGTCCAAACTTAATGGAGGAAATACCATAAAGGTAATCAACACCTTGGCAATTCCAGTCATTAGATACACCGCTGGAATAGTGGACTGGACTCAAGCAGAACTAAAAGCAATGGATAGGAAGACCAGAAAAATAATGACAATGAATCATGCCCTTCATTCACGAAGGACATTGACAGACTTTATCTACCAAGGCAAATAGGTGGGTGTGGAATGCTGCAAGTACATTAGATGGTTGAAGAAGAAAAAATGGCTTTGGAAGAATATCTGAAGGACAGTGATGAAGATGCACTGAAATTATTATATCAGGAAGGCTTACTGACTACTGGCCTACAAGAAAGACCAAATGAGGAACAGAATAGAGGCATGGGAAGACAAAGCACTACATTGCCAGTACATTAAAAAAATAGCTGGGAAAGCAGATAATAACAAGACCTGGCAATGGCTAAGAGCAGGAAAATTGAAGAAAGAGACCAAAGGACTAATTCTGGCCACACAAGACCAAGCCTTAAGGACAAATGCATATAAAGTCAAAATTGAGAAGACAGCAACAGACAGTAAGTGCCGCCTATGCAAAGAAGCTGAAGAAACAGTGGGCCACCTGATAAGCTGCTGCAAGAAGATCTCACAGACTGACTACAAGCAGTGACATGACAAAGTAGCAACAATGGTGCATTGGAAGATCTGCAAGAAATATCATTTGCCTGTAAGCAAAAACTGGTGGGATCATAAAATAGAGAAAGTCATAGAAAATGACAAAATTAAACTGCTCTGGGACTTCAGAATTCAAACAGACAAGCACCTGCAACATAACACCCCGGACTTAACAATTGTGGATAAGAAAGACAAAAAAGTCTGGATAGTGGACATGGCAGTGCCTGGAAACAGCAGAATAGACGAGAAAGAACTGGAGAAGATAACAAAATACAAAGACCTACAAATAGAAATAGAAAGACTGTGGCAAAAGCAAGCAAGGGTAGTACCAATAGTAATAGGCGCCTTGGGTGCAATCCCAAAACAACTGGAGCACCACTTGAACACCATTGGCATTGACAAATTCGCCATTAGTCAATTGCAAAAGGC
>NW_015386845.1:335779-355854 GCF_001527695.2 Protobothrops mucrosquamatus | reverse complement strand
CTTTATAAAGCGGTACTAATATTTCACATGATTTTGATTCTATGCCTGTTTATATAACCAAAGGTTGTATTAGCTTTTTTGGCTGCTGATGCACACTGCTGACTTATGTTTAAGTGATCATCCACTAGGACTCCAAGTTCCCTCTCATAGTTACTGTTTTTAAGCCAGGTTTCACCTAATCTTCTACTTGTACCTTTGGTTTTTCCTGCCCAGATATAAAACTTTGCTTTTCTCCACATTAAATTTTATGTTTTTGGATAACAACATAAAGGCCCATTGTTCAAGATCTTTTTGGATCCTGAGCTTGTGTTCTGAGATGTTGGCTATTCCTGCCAGCTTAGTGTCATCTGCAAATTTGATCAGATCCCCTTCTATTCCCTCCTTTAAGCCATTTATGAAGATATTAAACAGTACTGGGCCTAAGACAGAACTTCCCTCCATGTAGATGTAGCACCATTAAGGACTACTCGTTGAGTATGGTTTGTCAGCCAGTTACAAATCCATCTGGTGGTGATGCTGTCTATCCCACATTTTTCTAGCTTACCAAGAAGTTGTGGTCTACTTTGTTGAATTCCTTGCTGAAGTCTAAATATACTATGTCCACAGCATTTCGCTGGTCTACTAATTAATCACTTTGTCAAAGAATGAAATAATATTGTTTGGCATGATCTGTTTTTAACAAACCCATGCTGGCTATTAGTTTTAACTTTATTTGTTTCTAGTTGTTTGCAGATCTGTTTTTGATTAACTTTTCCAGTTATCTTCCCAGTTATTGACGTTAAACTGATTGGTCTGTAGTTTCCTGGATCTCCCCCCCCCTTTTTTTTTGGAAGATGGGAACCACATCAGCTCTTTTCCAATTCTCAGGTAATTCCCCATTGTTCCAGGATTTTTGAAAGATATGGTGCAATGGTTTTGAGATAACATCTGCCAGTTCCTTCAGAACCTTGGGAAGTAATCTGTCAGGTCCTGGTGATTTATATTCATCAAGATCAGACAGGTGTTCTCTAACCACTTGTTTGCTTATTTTAATTTTTATTTCTAGTCTGTCTTTTACAGTTAGGTTTTTGATTGGTTGGGCTATAGTTTCTTTTTGCATGAAGACTGATGCAAAGAATGAGTTAAGCAGTTCTGCCTTCTCCCAGCTGCTTGTTACTTCCTTACCATCTTCTCTCTTAAGTGGACCTACTGTTTCCTTGATTTTTTTCTTTTATTTATATGTTGAAAGAAACTTTTTAAATTAATTTTTACCTTTGTTCATTCTGAGCCTTTGTTTTCCTAACTTTATCTTTGCAGATCTGGGCTATCTGCTGATACTCCGCCTTAGTTATGTATCCCTCTTTCCATTTTTTGTACTTGTCTTTTTTATCTTTCAGTTTATCAGAGAGATCTTTGTGCAACCATGCTGGTTTCTTCTTGGATTTCTTGATTTTCTTTTTTGGTGGTATTGTGTTGGACTGGGCTTTTATGATCATATTTTTCAGAGTTTCTCAGGCTTCTTGAGTTGTTTTCCCTGTTAGGATTTTCATCCATTGAATTTTTCTTAGCCTCTCTCTGAGTGTGTTAAAATCAACTCTTTTAAAGTTTAAGACACTGGCTGGATTATGTTCTGTTACCTGTGTTTGCATTATACTGAATTCCAATATGATGTGGTCACTCTCGCCCAAAGTTCCAGCAACTTCAACTCCCTTTATCTCTTCTTCACTATTAGTAAGAATTAGGTCCAGTATAGCTTTTCTTTTAGTTCCCTCCTCTACCTTTTGGGTGACAAAGTTGGTTGGTTAAGAATATGTTTGATCTCCCACTTGCTGCAGAGTTTGTCTCCCAGTCGATATCAGGGTAGTTAAAATGTCCCATTACTACCTGTGATATGTTTCCTACATACATTTGTTAATTGTTTATCAAAAAGTTCATCTATTTCTTCTGTTTAGTGGTCTGTAGGATACTTCTATATCAATGTCATTCTTTTTTCCTTTTATATTGACCCATATGGATTCTAGGACGTTGTCATCCTTGGTTTTGTGGATTTCTGTAGAGATGTAGTGATCTTTTATGTATAATGCAACTCTACCTCCTCTTTTGTTAGGTCTGTTTCTTTTGAATAGTTTGTATCCTTTCATCAGTACATTCCAGTCATGAGTTTCATCCCACCATGTTTCAGTAATGGCAACTATATCATACCTACCTTCATGTATTAGTACTTCAAGTTCACCCTGTTTTTCCCTAAACTTTGAGCATTCGTATATAGGCATTTAAGTCCTTTGTGGGTCTGGGGTATACTTCTTATATTTTGGGGTATACAGTATTTGTTATATTATGTCCTTTGTAAATGGGTTTTCGATCCTTTCCATCACTCTCTACTTCTCTGTGTTTTCCTTTTTTTTCTCCTTCTTTTTCTTTACTCTCTACCTCCTTATATGATTGGTTATTTAGTAGTTTTTGCTTGGAATTAGGTTCTAAAGGTTTTGAAGATTGCCCCCCCTGGTCAATTTTATTTTAAAGCCCTTATGATAAGATGAGCCAGTCATTTTCCAACTATATTCTTTCCAATTCTTGTGAGGTTCACTCCATCCCTTGCCAGTAGCCCTTCATTTAGGTAATGCAGACTATGGTCTAGGAAACCAAAGTTCTCTTGATGACACCAGTTTTTAAGCCAGTGGTTCGTTCCTAAAATCCTTTGCTCCCTCATTGGATATTGGCCTTTTGTTGGAAGTATAGATGAAAACACTACTTGTGCTCCTAATTTTTTTTGATATGGAGGATTTGGCAGCACTCCGAGACACTAATTGCTTCTTGCATACAGATGCAACCAGTGATTTTTTTTTCTTTGCAACCCTCATCCTGATCTAGGCTCTTTTTAAACTCAGTCTTTCTTCTACTGGTTTCTCTCTCCACATCAAATCTGGTCCCATTTGATTCAGGTTTGTTTTTTTTAACAATTATCCCATTGAAGGGCAGAAAGAAGATTCAAAGATATACAAATCCTTAAACTTGTTTACATAATTTGTTTCCATAATTCTGCTGTGTTGGAAAGCACAAAATGTTGTTGTTCTGGCCAAACAAAGACAGACTGCTCTCGGACTTTAAGAACGCTTGTTATGATGCTAAATAGGTTGCTTTGAGTTGTCCTGGAGGGGGGGGGAGACTAAATGCAGAAAGGAAATAAGTAGTGTTGCTATTTGATTATTTATTATTGGCTGTATTCAAATACTAGTTGTTGTTGTTTTTAATTGCCAATCTTTATCTGCCTTTCTGTGCAGGTAGCTGCAGAATTCTGGGAGTTGAAGTCCGCAAGTCTAAAGTTGCCAAGTTTGGAGACCCCAAATCTAGATCAACCCAGCCTTACATGCTAAAGTAGTTCCGGGCAATGGCTTGCTATTGCCTGCCCACTTAGTCGTGGACAATTTCACTTTGTATCCTATGGCTGCTCCCAGTGAGTGTATCTTCTGACATTTGGTACATGCCAATGCTGCAACTTTCCATGCCAGATTTCAGCATGAATCAGATGAACCATTTTATTTGATGCAGAAGAAGCTGTCACAAGAGAAAGCAAGAAGTTGTGCTGAACTTACCTAGTGTAATATGATAAAAAAATTATATGTGGCAAGGATAGAATAAAAGGCCACAAATCTAGGCACTCTATCATAACCCCCCGTTCCTATTCTGCTGCATCTATTGATAATCAATGATAGTTTCATATTTTCAATGTGATAGTGAAAAACTTGGCACTGTTTCTCATAATACTACAATAGATAATATACGCTGTAATTCAACTGTATTAGTAAATTAGTTTGCAAATGTCACTGGAATTTCTGATCTTTGCCCATATTTTTAACTTAAAGCTTTATAAAATGTTTTGGTGTACCATAATTTAGATAAACCATGCAAGTTGTTAATATGTTTTGGAGTGGGGGACAAGAGAATTTCCATGCTTAATCCTATTTATGTCAATATCATTTTCTGCCTTTCTTTGCAATATCAGCTGGATGTGTGCAAGTTAATAATCAGTGCTTGTTTTGATTTCTTAACCTCTGGAAAAAGGAGCAGACAAAGCTACATTTTTTTTTGTAAGAATGGTTAAACTATTGACCCTAATTCTTTCTTAGTTTCCTCAAAACAGTTTTTTCTAGCTGTATAGCATCCTCCTTACTTTACAGCTTCCACTACATAAATGATCTTGCAGCTATTAATCAGTTGATCAGTTATGTATGACTCTAAAGATGATGGAAAATAATATTAACTGTTACTAGGGAAAACATGATAGTTCCCTTGCATGACAGGACTGTAGCAGTTTATGATATGTATCTAGAAGCAGAATGTGGGCACAGAAATATTACTCCCCCTAACAAGGCTCTTATTAATCCTATGAAAGTCATTATTTCTGTTTTACCAGAAAATAAAATCCATTCAATAAGGGAACATAAAACGAAGCAGCCAGAGAATGAATGAATCCAGATATACCTCATTTATATTAAGAAACATCATGGTTTAATTTAAAATGTGACTCTGCAAAGTTCAGCGCAAAGCTCTAGGATTAGTAAGATTATCTACAGTGTACTTTACACACAGAATGTCTGAAAAAGCCCTATATGCATGTTAAGTATTATTAGCTTTTGAAATATCCGCAGATATTTTTGGCCACTTAGCTGACCTTGGCTGATCTTGAAAGTTAAGTAGGGTTGGCCCTGGATAGTACTTGGTTATATGAATTCCAGAGGTGCTGAGTAGATTAGAAAGAAGGGAAGAAATATCCCAAATGAAGGCAATGGCAAATCATTTCATAATACCACCAAGAAAACTGAAAGAATGCAACCACCAAAAGCCAAGCTCGATTCAAGAGCATCTTTCTTTATCTTAACGGGGATATTTATATTTATATTTAGCCCACATTTATTTTGGTCAAACTAAAACAGCATACATAGCTAATGCACAAACCTCCCATTTTCCCCACACAACAATCCCGTGAGCTGAGAGAGAGTGACTGGCCCAAAGCCACCCAGCTGGCCTTCATAAGGAAAGACTAAAATTTAGTTTTTCTGGTTTAGGTCTAGTACTTATTATCAACTATACTAAACCAATATAGCTTGACTAGTTTGACCCAGCCTGGTTAATTAAATCTGTTCGTATCTGAGTTTCAGAACTCCCTGTTGAATATTAACGGGGAACAAAACCCTCATACTGGCACATATGAAAGAGAGAGGATTCTGCACTTATCCAGCTATTCTGTATTCAGCTGCTCTCTTTTATATTTATGTTTAACAGTGGACAAACTACAAGAGTTTGTATGAATGTCAGAAGAACCTTCTCATTCTTATCATTGTGTTCTGGCTTTCCAAGGCCAGCAACATTCCTCCTATCATTGTGCTCATTTTCTGGGCATTAATTTTTGGGGTGAGACAGAAACATGGATAACAAGAAAATAAAGAGCCTGGCTTTCTTTCTGCTACACAGTGCCAGAATGTAGGGCTTTGTTCAGTGAAGGAGCTTCTGGTGAACTAGTTAGGGAGCCGAAATGGTAAGATCTAGTTTGTTGGACCAGAATGAGATGTCTCTTCTTGCTCTATCCCAAAAGCTTATATATCATATCAATAGATTTGTGATCATTTGCATTTCAGATATAATGTATATCCCAGTGATGGCGAACCTTTTAGAGACCGAGTGCCCAAACTGCAACCCAAAACCCACTTATTTATCACCGGATGCCAGGTGGGCGTGGCCCACTAGGTGGACATGGCTGTGGTGGTTATGGCAGATTGGGTGAGTGTGGCCAAGGTGGGCATGACCACCTCAATGTTGCTCGTGGGAAGGGACGCCTGTGGGGGGCGGGCAGGGTTGGGGGAGATCCAGGGGGTCTCTGGCAGGTGGGGCAGTGGGCAGGAGGCTTGTGCTGCGGGGTGAGGCAAGGCAAGGTGAGGCAGGGTGGGGGTGCCATTGTCACAGGGCAAGGTGAGGCAGGGGCCGGGGCAGCTGCTGCCTGACACCATCAGCCCCTGCACACAGAGGTCAGTGAGCACATGGGTGCTGGGATACATCTGGCCATGTGGGACCTTGGCAAGTTAGCGGGCAGCTGGTTGAAGAGGGATGGTTGCCATCTCCAGGGCATGGCGTGCGTGCCCACAGAGAGGGCTCTGAATGCTGCCTCTGGCATGCATGCCATAAGTTCACCTCCACTGGTATATCCTGTCCCATCCATATAGTTGCGGTTTTTAGTATAAGTTCTTAATAAGATGTCAATGTGTCATTTTAATTTTTCTAATATTTTAACTATTTTTACTTGTTTTATAACTTGTGAGCTGGCCAGAGTCACCTTGTAGAGGGCATGGGTGGCATGAAAATTTAAACGAATTAATTAATTAATTAATTAATTAATTAATTAATTAATTAATTAATTAATCACAGATTCAAGGGTTGCTTCATTTCCCCACATTCCTCATTCCCCCACATGCCTCACATTCTTGCGGCATCATAAACAAATTAAAAAATGTAGCTTATGGGAAAAACTGATATTTAATTCAGAAATACAAACTAGAAAAGATGTGTGAGATCTGTAATCAGATCTCCAAATGCCTTTTTAAAAACAATTCTAGTTATCAAGTGTAAGGATTTCAATGATTGAAACAGCATCTGGCGATAGAATAGAGCTTGCATTCTCCTGTGTAGCTCTTGCATAACCTTCAGATTGGCTCCGAAAGTTTTGAGGAGTCTGTGCAACAGATTTGCAAACATGGAGTTGGGGCAGGGAGATGAGGAAAAACTGCAGGGATTAGTCCAGACAATCTCTAGGAGTCAGTGCTGACCCAAAGGCACACAGAAAAAGAAAAAAAAATCATGTGCATGGAAGAAAAGCATATAATTAGAACTAATAGTGCTTTGTGGAAACTGAGCACCCTAATACTGTAGGTTAAAACCTGCAACCATCCTATAGCCTCAACAGACGTCATACCAGTGCATACCCCACCTGCTTTTAAACTTTAAAATCAATATCAGAAGGCCAATCACACATCGATTATATTACATCTAATATCTATTTTACTTCCATTTGAAATGGAATAATTTGAAATTATTTTACTACTAGCCAAATGTTTTCCTAGCTCTTACTCTCATTAACAATGCCATCATACTACTATGGATATAATTAAGTTCATTTCTGCCATGTACAAACGTATCAAGATGGGAATTTTGAAAATTCAAATACAGTAAATCCTGTTCAGAGTTCTATAACTTAACTATCAGTTAAGTGTTCAAAATAACACATTTTATGGGGAAAGCAATATTTATTTGTAAAAAAGCTATGCGGGACATAGCATTTATCTGGTCATTTCAGCACAGACTCTGCTACAAGGAGATATCAGCATAAACAAGCATCTTTCAAGTCAGCGTATTTCGCATACTAAACAACCATCACATTCAAAATGCAGTCAGGAATGCATTAAGCAGCCATCAGGCTTCCTTTGCCAATTTTGTACCGTACTAGCGGTTGTCTTCACATATGTTATGCTTCTCACTGTTTTGTTCATTTTTTTAAGGCTGCGTAAAGATATTAGAATCCCTTAGAAGCAAATTCAAATATATGCTTGACAGAGGGTGTGCAGACAAAGCTTCTTCGTTCAAAACACTCACTCTGAATATAGCTGGACTCTGAGTTCATATTGTCATATCCTGTGTATCGCTGCTCTGGATTCTCATCAGATGATGGTAAACAATCACAGCAGGAAGCATCTTGTACCAAGTATGATTTCCACATAATTAAGTACTGATTTTTTCCAGTAGTTCAGCAATTTATCCTCTTCTCAGAACCGATCTGGGCACAATATGAGCTCTTACTTGCATTAAGGCAAATAAAACATTATTGGACCTAGAATGTGATTTTCTCCTATTTTTAGAGATTGCAGGATTGCCAGAAATAAACGTGGATAGGTCCTTGGCTTGCCAGATGATATCCAAGATAGAAAGCGAGAGACAGGAAAAAAAAAAGAGCAAAGAAGGGAGAATTACTGGGCCTAAGCAAATCCATGGCTTCATTCACATACTGGGGAGGGGCTGCTAGTTTCCCACAATGACATTATGTTTGGGAGGACTTCTGCAGCTGCCACTCAGTAAAGACAGGAGCATTTCCCTGAGAGTTGGTGGAAGGAGGGCTTTCCATTGCTGGGAACTCCTTCTTCCCTGTTCCTGCCTTCTCCCTCTCACATTTCTTTTTGTGAGTCACCACAGCAATTTGCTTGCTGCCATTACCATGAGACATAAGGTGTCTCTACCCCACACACAATGATTATTTTTCCTTCTTTATTTCTACGAAAACAGATGCAGCAAGCCAAGGCTAAAGATGAGTGGGCAAAGCATGGCTGGTCACGTAATTTAAATAATCCCTCTGAATGTTTTACTCACATTCAGAATGTTCCTTCAAATGCTTCATACCTCCCTAAAAAGACCCCTACAGATCAGGCAGTATTTTGTCTCACTCAGCCCACTGCAATTCTAATAAATGGTTAATAAATCAGTTGTAATGTGGGCTTCCTAGATAATCTCTTCAGTCTTCTAGGGATAAAATAATAAACGTATTAATGAGTCCTAATGTCTTATTAAGAGAGAGAGAGAGAGGGAAAGGGCCATAGATTACGTATGTGCACACTCACACCATAGAAATATATAAATACATGACTGGAGTGCCTTTCCCTCCAAGGCTGCCTTGTGTCAGATTTTTGGACTGATCCTGCAGCTGTCTGGGAAGTCAATCACACACTGCGGAAGAATATATTTAACCAGCAGCAGCCCCCAGATACCGCATCCATTGCAAGCAATTTCATTAAGAAGGCAGTGCGGTCTGTCCATCATTGGGATCACTGTGCTATTTTTTAATTGGCATGAAGATCCTGGCCTCATCATTTTCTTGAAACCCTCAATCCGTTCCAACACTGTCCTCTTGTCAGTAGCAAACAGGAGGCATAACACTTGCTTTATTGCATTAATAATTCAACACTGCCAATGCTTTTCTTTAAAAATTCTCAGGTGGCTATCGGGGCATTGAGTCGGGCCACTAAACCGATCTCCAGTGAGTCAGGTCATATGTTGCCTGGCAACTGAGGCCTGGCTTGACAAAGGCAGGACACCTTACCATTTCCTCCCCCTTCTTTTTTCCCCCCTCCCTGCAAGAAATCAATATGTCAGACCTGATGTTGCTGATGGGAGATTAGATGAGAGAAAGCATAAAAATTGCTGGAGAGAGTCTATTTAGAAGGGCTCCCTCTAACTACATGACTTCCCTGCAGCTGTGTCATTATGGCTGTCCCTTCACCGGCGGCATTCATTAAAGTCCTATTTGCAAAAGTATTGTTTTGTACAGTACGTCTGCTTCGTTTTAAATCTGCTGCCTTTTTTCTTGAATGATTTCATTTAGGGCCGAGGGAGGGAATGTTTCCATCCCCCATGCCACAAGCAACAGGATATGCCCCCCTCCCAGCTCCTGGCTCTCTCTTCCTCTCCTCATTCATTACTTCGTTCTAATTTTCAAATCAATCTCTAAGAGATGTTTAAATTAAGTTATGCAGCATATGTGCTTTGAATTGCTCATATTCCTTGCCATAGGCTTCACGTGAATGCTTCCTTAACTGCCGTTTGGTTGGGCTTGAATGCAAGTTAAACCTGCAATGGATAAGCTTCGTGGAAATTTTCCAGGGATTCATTAAGCAATTTTGGCTCATGCTTCAAAGCCCTTCTGGATTAGGGATTGGTAAAAAATTTAATTCAGAAGTGACCCTACACCTTTGCTTTCTAGATGCCCAGGTCACCCTATACTATAGAGCTCTATCAGTTCTCAACAAGTGGTAAACCGTTTCTCTCAAGCAGCAATGATGTAACACTTTTCAATTAATTGGAAGTTAATCAGAGCAATGTGGAAGGTCTGCTGCTTGTTACTTTTCCTGGAGGAACTATGACATCAGTAAATTAGATCTCTAAGGATGCCTTTTTCAAAGAAAATGGAACAGGGATTTCCTGATCTGTAATAAATTCAGAAAGGCCTAATCTGTTCCTTTTAGGACTGCTGGCTATTTAGTAATGTTGCCTCAAGGATTGATTTTGAAGAAAAAATGCCTCATAAGCTCTTACACTTTCTCAGAAATGTTCTAATCCTACAAGAGTAGTTCATCTATTTCTATGTCATTCTCTGGGAATTTTAGAATTTTTAAGAAATGCTGGGGGGAGGGTCCTTTTCTTTTAAGCATGCATTATTGTTTACCAGATGGTAAAATCTCCTGTTGTACGTTTAATTATAGGTAGTCCTCAATTTATGACTACTTGCTTAGAGACTGTTTGAAGCCTGGAAAAAAAAGGAGTTATGACCTAGTTCCGATGTTCTGATGGTCACCCCTCCCATCTGGTTATGTGACCACACTGGATGCTCAGCAACATGACTGCATTTATGGCCATTTACAGCATCCCACAGTCCCATGACTGCCTTTTATGGCCATTTTGCTGAAAACAGGAAGTTGTTTCTGGTTTTCAGCAAAACCACACCATATCAAACAATGGATTTATTTAATGACCATGGAGTTCATTTAATAATGTCTTATGACTGCCACTTGGCCTCCTATTCTTAGCTATGGGTCTTCTCTAGAGACCAACAGGTTAGTAAGAAAGCTGATTATTTTGGTTCATCACACAGTCAGCTGGGCTGGACTTGGCATTTATATCTGCCTATCAAGCCCTTCCTAAGGACCTGAGTTAGATGGATGTCCTTGTTCGATGGTGTTAAAGGAATCATCACAGGATGTAGGGTGTTCCAAATAAAGCTGCCTTTTGCAATGAACTGATGTGGACTTTGTCAATGGTATTCAAGTGGTGCTCGAGATGTTTTGAGGTTGCACCCAAATAACCTCTTACTATTGGTATTATCTTTGCTTTCTTTTGCCACAATTGTTCTACTTCTATTTCCAGGTCTTTATATTTTGTGATTTTCTCCAGTACTTTCTCTTCTGTTATTTCCAAGTATTGCAGCATCCGCTATCCAGACTTTTTTGTCTTTCTTATCAACTATTATTAAGTCTGAGCTATTAAGTGGCAGGCGCGTGTCAGTTTGAATTCTAAAGTCCCAGAGCACTTTAATTTCTTCATTTTTCTAACGCATTGTCTCTTGCTTGCAGGCAAACAGTATTTCTTGCAAATATTCCAATGCATCACTGTTGCTACTTTGACATGCCATCGCTGGTCTTCTTTTTCTTCTACCTGCATATGTGGGCATTTTGATACTCTAAAGTACACAGGGAGAGATTTACACAAACATTTGTACAATGGTATGTGTTCATGAAGATCTGCCCACAGGAAGGGAAGCAATTGCCCACTGCTTTCCTGGAAGAGAAAGGTGGGAGAGCCTAGCAGCAGGGGAATTATCCAGGGAGAGGATGTTTTAGCTTACAGTCCAGACTGAACTCTTTGTAAGATTTTGCCAAACTGTCTCAATCCAAACAAATTTTCTTAACTTGTCAGCCAGGCATGAGCTCAGGACAGGAGCAGTTTAAGGTGCAATGCAGCTATGGTGAACATCACCACACTTTGAGTGGTATGCTAGCATTCACCAGCACCCAAGAACTCTTTCGAAAGCCTGCTTCAATCTTGCACGATTTTCAGAGGCTGTGGAGGCCACATAAGAATGGGGTGTGCTTTTATGTGGTCTCCAAACCCTCTGGAAGTTGTAAGAAGGGAAGCTGCTCTTGCATGGCCTCCAGAATCTCTAAAAATTGTGTGAAAACAGGCCATGCTTTCATGCAGTTTTCAGAGGCTGCAGAGAATGCAGAAGCACATTCTCTAAAGCTGCTTCCAGATCAAAGGCCTTGTGCGACCCAGAGTAGCCTCAGATAGGCCACAGGAACCTGTCAGACTGAAACAAAATACTAGCTGAAGGTAAGTGGCACACGGAAGATCCTGGGGAGCACTCACATGCTTTGGAGGATGGTGCAAGGCAGCCTTTTTGAGTGTCAGCAGTGGTGATAGGGTTAAGGCCCAGGTGTCTACTTCAGATCCAGCCTCAGTGCTGCCCTCGAGAACCACTCTTAATGGCAGCTTAGGTCAGGGAGTGAAGGATAGAGAATTGTTTCTCTTTTATTTGGGAGTGGGGGGGGTGACATGCCAGCAGAATCGCGTTAGGCATTTTTTCCAAAAAATTTGACACACCAGCTCCAAAAGGTTCACCATCCCTGAGATATGCTCTGGCAATAACAACCCCTCCACTTACGTATTTAAAAGTGAGGCTCATGATAAGATACAGGTAGTCCTCAAGTACCACAACTGAGCCCAAAATTTCTGTTGCTAAGCAAGACGACATTTGTTAAGTGAGTTCTGCCCCATTTTACAATCTTTCTTGCCACAGTTGTTAAGTGAATCGCTGAAGTTGTTAAGTTAGTAACACTGGTGTTAAATGAATCTGGCTTCCCCATTGACTTTGCTTGTCAGAAGGTTGCAACACACCCTCCAGGCACTGCAACGGTCATAAATATGAACCAGTTGTCAAGCATTTGAATTTTGATCACGAGACCATGGGGATGCTGCTATGGTCATAAGTGTGGGAAACGGTCATAAGTCACTTTTTTCCGTGCCACTGAAACTTCGAACAGTCACTAAATGAACTGTTGTAAGTACCTGTTTTCCTGAGAGACCCAGAGTACAAATAGCACATAAATGCATACATATAAAAAGATCCCATGGCTAACTAACCACAAACTTATTGCAATATAATATTTGATATGTAACAGTAAATATATATATCAATTCTTCCTTGATCTTTGCCAGATATGGGTTTCATAGTAAGTTAGAGAGCTGAAAACCTCTGGTGTCCAGAAAGCAATAAGAACATTTGTGGGAAGAGAAAAAGTGCTAAAGAAAAGGGTAAGGGAAGAAATGATAATGCTTGGGATCACAAAAGGACACATACATAAAGAATTGCTTAGTATGTTTTGAGAGGTTCAGTGCATTTTCCAGTAAATTTCCATGTGTCCAGAACATGCTACTTTTAAAAACAGAAACTGGATGTCTTTAGTTTAATCAGCTTTTCATTCCACCCCCCCACCATCATGTCACTAATTCAAAAAAAAAGGGGGGGAGACCCATATCGTATCTTGGCAAATTAATAGTAATAGATAAAACCTTCTATAAATATTCATTACATCTCATTACTGTAAATTAATGAGTAGGGTTTTTAACATTAAGGAGTCACATTTGGAGACATGTCTCACTTTTCACACAGACTAAGCTTTCAGAATAAATAATTCCGGTGAAAAGGCTGGCTGACTACAGAACTGGCCCTCAGGATTATATAGTAAATTCCTTGATAGACAGGAAGCAAAGGCTTACTTTAGTTTCTGATTTAAAGAAACACATCCAATTAACATTTCAATAATTATGGAAATTAAATATAGTTTAGTAAGTTAACCTGGATATTATAAGCTCCTTCACTTGCTCTGCTTTAGACAGCTTGGCCTACTACATTTGACAGTTGGGGGCCTGCAATATCAGAAGATAAATAAGAGTTAATGATGAAAAAGCTGCTTTGTCCTCTCAAGGGACTTCCACACTACAGCCTCAGCTGATATCTCCCTTCCTGGTCATAAATTTCAGTCCAAATTTCTGCGGGGAAGGTCAGTGTAGCTTGGCTCAATATGGACTAGAGCCACAAGAAAATCTGATTAGTCATTCTCCTGCTTCTTATCCTTCCCAAGGCTGGCTCTTGTGGACCAGTGTACTGTACCTGCCTTTTCAAGAATTGTTCCCCTCTATGCCTTCACTCCCCCATTTTTTCCTTTAACATTCATACAGATCCTTTATTTTTTTTTCTCCCTCTGTCTTATAATATCATGATTCTGATTCTACAAGGCAATAGGGAACAGGTTATTCTTTCATTCCTATGTTCCTCTAAAGCAGTGTATCTCAATCTTGGCAACTTTAAGATGTATGATGTTAATCCTAAAGCTCTCCAGCCAGCATTCATAGACTAGATCTATGAATTACCAAGAACAGGTACTTTCGCTTCAGAGAAATTTATTTCTTCATCTTTTCTTTTGCTCTTTTTATATTAGTTTGCACTAGTTTTTATCTTTGCTGGCTTTTTTTAAAAAAAACTTTGGATGTCTAGCAAGTGGCACTCTGGAAGCTATAGATGTGAATATGGCATCTAGAGAAGGAATCTATGGCAGATGACAGCCATTTCTATTGCTACATCTTATGATGGTTCCATAGGTTATTTTATGGCTTTTAGTCCTTATTGTATGGATCCTCTAATGAGGAATCAAACCAAAATCTATGGGTATAAATATGCAGTTTATGGTAGTTCTTATAAAGATTAGTATTTTCTGCTTGCTTGCTAATGAGCTGGACGACATGAACACGAGAAGGCTCAGTCTCTTATACCCACAAACCCAACTTCTTTATAAGTGAGCACAAAAAGATGGCCTCTGATATTTTTCTCAGTTAACAAAGATTATATTTTTGTCAATGCAGATGATCTTTAAAAAAAAATCAAATAAGAATAAATAATACTTCTGCACTGAAACTATAAGGCAGCAATCTTGGTGATATTTTGATTGCAATGTAGTCTTCCTTCCATTCCAAGCCTACTGCAAACATATCCCATATCCATGTATTCTGGGTTTGATTCAAAATGGTTTTCTATCCCAACACATTTTAAGTCTTTTAGAGCAAATAGCCTCCAGCAATTCATGATATTTCAATCAGAATAGAACTGGAAGGGACCTGGGAGATCTTCTAGTCTAACCCCCTGCTCAAGAAAGAGACACTATACCATTTCAGACAAGTATTTTCTTACAAAATCTTCAATGATGAAGCACCTACAACTTCTGAAGGCAAAGCTGTTCCATTGGTTAATTGTCCTCACTGTTAGGAAGTTTCTCCATAATTCCAGGCTGCTTCTCTCCTTGATTAGTTTCCATCCATTAGTTTCTTGTCTTGCCTTTTAGTGCTTTGTAAAATACGTTGACCCTCTCTTCTTTGTGACAGACCCTCAAATACTGGAACACTGCGATCATGTCACCCCATCTTTTCTCTAGACTGAAGACCATATGTTCTTCATGTGTTTTTGTCTCCAGGCCCTTAATCATCTTAGTTGCTCTTATTTGCACTTTTTCCAAAGTCTCAACATCTTGTTTGCAATGTGGTGAACTCCTTTAACTCTGCCTCGGAGGCTGGCCTGAGGGAGGATGAGCTCATTCCTGGCACGTCAGAGACTGGGTTAATGATGCTGAACGGCCAGCCAAAAGAGATTCACAGGAGGTTTCGGCTGAAGACAGCTTGCAGGGGTGAACAGTCAGTGAAGAGGAGGAGCTGCCTTCCGTAGTAGATCCAAGAGTACGCAGGGCAGAGAAAAGACAGGAGCAGCAGAGATCTGCCAGATTACTCTGGAGAAGACCCCGCCCATCTTGATGGGCTACACCGGAAAGCTATTTATCACGGCAGGCAGAGGGAGGCATTGCTGGGAACAATGTGTTTGGTTTATGGCTGTGTATTCCTTGTACTTCCAGCTTGACTTTGTGCCTTGGAGACTCTGAACTTCTCTTGCCAAGTGAGCTCTTGTGGGTATATTTCAGTTTGTCCTGGTGGAATTAAGTTTGGTTAATGGGCTTATTTGTTGGAGTAACTTTCCATTTGTTTTATGGATTATTGGCCATTGCTTGGTGGATTAACCTTGGACTGGATTTATTTGGGACAGTTGGGTGAAGGGAACTGCTGGGGAACAGTAATCTTTCTTCTTTTTGTGCCATATCCGTTATCGGACATTGGCGATCATGTTGGTGATCCTGTTTTTATCAGCAGCTGCACGAAAAAGTGCTGCTGAGTTTTGTCCAAACCAGTCCCTTAGATTTTGAAGCCACGATGTTCTTCTTCTGCCTGGACCTCGTTTGCCTTCAATATTTCCCTGGAGGATTAAATGGAGTGTGCCATATTTCTCTGGGTGTTGCATCACATGTCCAAAATATTCTAATTTTCGTTTTTTAATTGTTTTGATTATTTCCCTTGGCTTTCCCAGGCGGCTTATCACCTCCTCATTTCTGATCTTGTCAACCCAGCTTATACGTAACAGCCGCCTGTAAATCCACATTTCAAATGCTTCTAGTCTCTTCAGGTGGCCTTCTGTCAGAGACCAACTGTACAAAAAGAAAACCAACAACTTAGTTGACATAGAGGGGGAAATTATCTTAGATGAGGATGAAAAACTAAAAAGATGGAAGGAATATATTGAAGAATTTTTTGAGGACACTAGAGATGATATAGATATGGGAAGTATAAGAACTGGACCAAATATCACTATGGAAGAGGTTGAACATGCAACAAAAATAGCAAAAACAAGAAAGGCCAGTAGAAATTTTAAAATTGCTGGAAGACAATGGGAACAGTAGTAAACTCTCCAAAATCACACTTTGTGCATGTGTGAGTGAGTGGGGCAGCACAAGACTGGATTGTGCTAGCTTTTTTGGCTGCTGCTGCACATTGCTCGCTCATGTTTAAGTTTTACATTTTGATAGCACAAAGATTTCAACCAAATCAGGTTATCAATATGTATTTAACTGTTCACATCAACATTTCAACTGGACCAGTCACTCTCAGCCCTAGGAAGAAGACAATGGCAAACCACTTCCAAAATCTTGCCAGGAAAACTGAAGTAGCTGTTGCAGTAGCAGTAGTGGCGGTAGTTGCCAGGATTTAACACAGACTAGAAGGCACACTTCCTCAAAAAAAAAAAAAAAAAAAAAAAGATTAACTCCTGGAAATGAAACAGAAATTACATTTAGAAACACTAGAGCTCTTTTTGGGAGTATTAGTATCTAACATCTCCGAAAAAGATAGTAAACCCAGAAACACAAGGAATTCCTCAAACTGAATAGCAAATAGTTGATCTGATTGTTGATTGAACGAATCCCACAAAGATTTTCCTCCTCAAATGCTAATATTATGACATGTCATGCTTCTGTTTGCATGGTTCTAAAGGTAGAGCGCAAAGCCTTGATTTTTTTTTTTTAAGAATACTGTACTAACTATGTTTATGTAAGAAACCTGTTATCAGACTCTAAGAAATCTGAAAGCAGAATTGTTTCTTTCGTGTGCCAAAACAATTTATACTTTCAAACCTTATATGTTAAGAAAAATATTTTAGAGATCAATTTCCTTTTCCTTTGAGAGTCTTTGTTGAGGAATCGCATACATTCCTGGAAGGTTTGGCAAATATCTTCTTTCCTTACAAAGAAACACACAGCTTGTTTCCAATTTTCAGAAACTCAAGGTGAGTATGTATCTGTAGAGATATAAACAGGTGGAGGAGGGCTTTAAAAATATAGAAAAGAATAGTTGGAGCAGCATTCCGGTCTACTTCGCAACACTATATGCCTTGATGCTACACTTTTGATATTAAAAACTGTCTCTGTAATACAGTATTTCTTTTGGAAACCTTCTCGGATACGAGAGGGTGTTTGTCTTGCCATTTCATCTGTGGGAAATTAGAAATTATAGCCGTGCTCAAAGGGAATAGGAATCCTGGATACTCATGACCTTCATCGAAACCTCTTTCATCACTTGTCAGTTTTTTTAAGGGGCAATTTAATTGTAACTCTTTGGTGGTGACAAGGTAAATGCTGGCATTTTGGCACTGTCATTCATTAGTTGTGTGCGATGTCAGCAGCAATGCCTCCAACATATCACCATTTCACCTCAGTGATGGCAACTCGGCTTTTGAGATGAATATTATTTGGCTGATACCTCCTAGAGACAAGTCTGCATGCCTTTCATTCCTGTCTATCAGGGCACTGCTTGCTTAAGAGTTTTAGGATTTGTAATACGTGAGTGTTGCCTAAGCAATTTGGCGCAATAGAAGAAAAGGGTGTTGCTTCAGATTGGCTATGTGATGGACCCGCAGCAAAGGGCTAAAGTAGCTTTCCTTGTAGACGGAGAAAATGTCAGACTTGTGAAGCAGTTGAGATAAGAAACAGACCCCAAAGTACTAACTCCAACTATAGTCTATGGTTACATTAACAGACTCTTGCAAGCCTGAAGGTATATCTCTCCCCCCTCACTTTTATAGTCCAAAAAACAAGAAAGGGTCTCTTCTGAGACATTTGCTATGCCCGCATTCCTTCTATAGACTCAACTGCCTCATTCCTGACTGTTGCCTAGTCCAGAGCTCCCCAACCTTTCCTGGTTGGCGGCCCGGAGGGAAAGGGAGGAGCAAGGAAATGTGCACCCGCAGGCATGCACAAACGGGTGTGGGCACGGCGGTGCCGCTAGCACCGCAGGTATGCGCAAGCGGGCCGCACGTACCCGTGGCAGCACTGGTGGGTCACTAGTGCCCACGTGATACTGGCAGTGGCACTAATGCCCCACGCATGTGCAAACAGGGCCGCTAGAAGCCCGCATGGTGGCGCTAGTGTGAGTGGGACATGCGCGCACATGTGCATGCACTCGCCAGCCATTCCTGCAGCCCGCAGCCAACAGGCCACGGCCTGGTATCAGGCTGTAGCCCACAGGTTGGAGACACCTGGCCTAGTCTCTGGCTCTCCTTCCTGCCTCCCAACATCATTCTTGCATATCATAACACTGGGCCAGCACAAGATAATTTTCATCACTATCTAAAGTGATGAACAAGTTGGTGCCCTTTCCTTCTCACATGCAGCATCCAGTTGGACTCCTGTGGGACAGTTGGCCATTCTGTGATCACCAACGGTGGGATTGCTCTGCACATCATCAGTGAAGGCAAAAGCCTCGTTTAGGGAGATTGCGTGACAAACAGAGGCTCTTTTTAAAGAAAAGAATAGTTTGGAATTCCAGGAGGAACAGCCAGGAGATTGCCATCACTGCTCTCCAATATCTTTCTCCCCCCCCCTCCCAACAATTGTCTTACACTAGGTAATGTTAAGTGTACTTGAAAGCCATGGGAAGCCATCATTTAAAATTTTGATGGGATAGTGTAAGAGGCCAAGGGCTGCATATGCAACTAGGATTGTGAGTATTTTGGAAGAGTATTTTGTTGAAGGTTTAAAACCAAAGTTCCAACTTGAAGCAAAGCCATGGAGTAAAGCAGTTTTTCATTCTGGGTAGTAGAAAGTTGCTGGATAGTAAGGCAACAAAATGTCTCACTGAAGAAAGTTGTTTATCAGCTCATCTTTTCTTAAGGCAGAGCCATCATTCTCTGTAAAGCCTTTAGCTGGATTGATGCACCTTGGGGAAGCAAGTTGATCTATACATGACTAACATACATCCAAACATCCTGGTATGCAAATGTTTGCATGTGTATATAAAGAGTTTCCTATTTCAGCACATAAGGATGCAAGGATATGAATTTCTTCTCTTGCCCACAAAGATAAATCTAAATGGATTTTTTTTCTGTATAAGTAGACATTATGCTAATGTACTGGATATTTAGGATGCCTTTGATGCCTACCTATATAGTTATGTTAATGCTTATGCTTCATATAAAAAGAGAAAGAAAATAATTAAAGAACTTTTGGATGCATATGCAAAACGACCTGCACCAGAATTAGATACAGCTTTTACAAGTGCTAATTCCCTTATGAGAGCTTAATTCCTTTCAAACACCTGAAACAGAATAATTATTGAATTGTACAAAGCAAACATATTGAGAATGAGATAAAATGCCTGGCAGATTATTATCCTCTTGGCTGAAACAATTGCAACCATTTAATATTACTTCTATTATTAGGAACATCTGGAGTAAAATATAAAGAGATTCAGACTCTATAAATCAACTTTAAAAAATAATATGCTGAATCAATTGTAATAGAGAAAGAAATTAATACATTTTTACATAATACAGCTTTTTCTTAGATCACACGTTGTTTAGTTTATTTATTTATTTATTTATTTATTTATTTAATTTAATTTATATGCCGCCCTTCTCCCGACAGGGACTCAGGGCGGCGCACAACATATTTAAAACCAGAACATATATACAATCCCCCCCTTAAAACCGAATTAAACCGAATTTTAATGTTGCGTCTTCCGAATATTTAAAACCCAATGTAAAACTCCACCCTAGGTCAGGTCCGCTTGCTGGAAGAGCCATG
>NW_015386845.1:248918-334236 GCF_001527695.2 Protobothrops mucrosquamatus | reverse complement strand
ACTGTGCCCCTCTCACTTCTCCCCCCCTCTGCCCCACATCCTGCCCTGCCAGGACCTGGCAGTGCTTGAGCCTGCTCCCAATACACCTGTCACCCATCACACACTTTTGGAAGATTTCCAGATTTCATATTGCAGAAGGACAGGCAATATGGGAGCGACTCAGATGCATCTGTTATTTTGTCCCAGCAGACATACCACTCTATTTTCTTACCTAAATAAGGTCTCCCAGTGCTGTAGAAAGCTTCTGAAAGGTTCAGAAAGCTTTTGCAGCACTGGGTAAACTGCATTAAGGCAGCAAGGGTCTGAAGATTTCCTAAGGGTTTGTGCAGACCATGTTAGCAGAGCAGAATGAGCCTCTTTGCCCCTTGGGTGCATGGCCCCGTTCCAGAAGTGGCCACCTTATTTCCAGCAGCCAAATTGCACATTGGTAGCTGTAAATATCACCGCCATTTTGAGAATCAGGCCACATGACCGCCCAATAAAGCAATCTGTTCCAGCGCTCTGGAAGGAATTGGAGCTCTTTAAATTCATAGCATACCTTTTGACTTCTCCCCATCCAAAACAAGCCCAAGGAAAAGCTTAGGAGGATCATACATAATTTATGATTGTATATAGCCCATACATGCTCCAGAGCATTAAAGGGAATTTAAAAGGGGGGTTCCCAGGTTCTTCTGCCTGGCAGAAGGGCTCTGGTGCACAATCAGTGCTGATATTGTAGAGCTCCAGTTGTTGTTTCTATGAACTTTTATTAAGGCAGTGTAGCTCAAAAAAGTAATCATTTTATCATCTAATGCCATGCTCATATAGCATAAACATTATTATTTGTATGCATTCTTGTCAGCTGGCATTGAATTTTCTTACTGCAGCAAATAATAACAATGCATTAAAGAAATAAAACAATGAATGACATTTTTCTAAAGGGAATTGATAACAGTCTTCCTAGAAACAGCTGAAGACTTTTTAAAAAAATATCTCTTGGCCACATTCAAAGGTGAAGAAAGGGAAATGCATCCAATTTCAGCCAAAGTCTGATAACTTGTCAAGTAAAGATAAAATGGCAGATTCCCCAAACAGTGGATGGTGTCTCACTAAAAATAGCTAGAAGGTTTCATTGGATGGCTTTGAACATTAGCCCTGAAACTAGTCCAAAAATCAATTCACATGTATTTCATAACTAGTCAAATGTAAAGTATGGCATATTTATAAATTCTGTTTGTCTTTCGCAAAGGAACTCTGAAAATTTTCCTAAGAATCTCTCACTTGCTCTGCATTGGGTAATTTATTTTTATTTAAATAAATAAATAATTTTTATTTAAAGCAGTTATATAGCTGCCCATCTTTCAGCCAATTCTGGCGGAGTTCCCAATCAAAGATAGCTAAAGATAGATAATTTCAAGCTATTGTACAGGTTTCTGTCAAGTAATGCAGCACTCTCAATATCCCATTTCCCCAACCTGGAAGAAATCAAATTTTGGATTTCAAGGGAAAGTTTAAAAACATTATTAAAGAAATAGTAAATGGCCTGTACGTAATTCAGAATATTTCCCAATAGATTTCTCTTTTCCCTGCCTGAGGGAGAAATGTTCATTTCTCAAGAATTCTCTATTCATTTTCATCATTAAGGTTTAAAGAAACATCTTTGTGGTGTGGTGGCCATGTTGGCATAGTGGTTAGAATGCAGTATTGCAGGCTCACTGCCAGGAGTTCGATCCTGACCGGCTCAATATTGACTAAGCCTTCCATCCTGCCAAGATCGGTAAAATTAGGAGCCATATTGTTGAGGGCAATATGCGGACTCTGTAAACCACTTAAAGAGGGATGTAAAGCACTATGGAGCAGTGTATAACCAACCTGCCCCTTTAAACTGATTCCTACACCACCTCCCATGCTATTCCACTTGGCACTTGAGTGCTCACCAACATTTTCTTCTGGGGATGCTATGGGAAGCTTCTGTTGTGCAAGGAACATCAAAGTATCATTTCTCTCAGTTATACCTGGAAAATATAAAGTTCTCCATTAATTTTAAACATTGATTAACTGATGAACATTTCTTTTCTTGCTTAAAAAGAGTTTCCGTTCTTGTCATAATTCACATGGTAACTGCTGGTTCTCTATTTCTTAATCTTCAATTGCTTTCTTAATTCAAACCAATAAAATAATTTTTGGATGATATGGAAACTCTTACCACATTTTCCTATTTTATTTATATTAACTATGATTTCCTTCTGCCTGCCAGTAATATAAGAATGTTGATCTAGTCCATACTGTAAGTCCCAAAACATACGGCATATAATAATATTAATGACAATATTGGCTTATAATTATTTATTGTTATAACATTTTATTTAAATATACCGCTAGGAGGCATACACAAAGAAGTACATTTCAAAGGTTGTACATCTTGCACTCTATTTTTAAAACATTCTTCCTTCGGCATCTTTGTTTTACAGATTTATTATGTGAAAATGGAAAGGAACATACGACCACTCTATTTATGATAAAATGCATTTTAATTTGCTGGTTCGGAGTAAGTTCCATATGCAAGCAAAATAACATATGCCAAACGTACAGGAAATTGCTTCCCTAAAAATAACCTTATTCTTTTGTTTTATCCTATGTGGTAAATTATATTTTTTACCCTGCCCTTCCTGAAAGTTTGCACTGTTCTCCACTGAACTCCTTAATGCCAGACGTTGAAGACATCCAAAGGAAAAAGGAAAGGAAAATATTTTTTTTTCAAATGGTTTGAAATTAATAAAGCAATGTTAATGCATGAATTGTTCATTGTTAAAAGTATATCCTACATTTTTAAAAATGGACCCGATTTTGTTCAAGGCGTTGCCAGTCATTGAATCTATTTAAAAATGGTGTACTAAGGTTCAATATTAATATCTGGATCAAATTTCCTGATGTTTCATTTCACTTGTATTTATTCATACTTACATTTATTGTTTATGTGACATTTCAAATGACATCTTTACCACGTCTCACCCTGTGGGCATGTTAAAATATGAGCACAATTCATAAAAGCACCATAGATATTTTTTTAAAAATGCATCTGATGCTCCTCCATAATCTGAACATAGTGCAGGATGCTACATGGATCTCCTGCTGCATTTCCCTTCACCATTAGGATCCACACAAGTTGCTAAATCTAACATTGCTACAGAAGTCAATAGCAAGGTTTTGGGTATAATAAGGGCTGCTGGGGAAATCTCACCAAATTTAGCAAGGAATTTGTTCAGCACTATGCAAACTACTTTGGACTTTTCATCTGCCAATGTCATAATCAGTGCATGCCACTATCTGGAACAGCAGGTCCTATCCTGTAGATCAGGGGTCAGCCAGGGCCATGCAATGCATCAAATAACCGGGGGGGGGGGAATGTAATAATAGTAATAATAAGAACATTTCCTTTTATATGTCATATTCAATGTTACTGAATGTTATTATTCAGAATATAATTGGCTTTAGATTTATGTTCATGAAATACAAACACTCTCTGAACTGAAACTATTTTTCTGTGACTTTAAGTGAAATCTGCTCTTATAAATAGTAAAAAGGAACTACGTTGGTGCCCTATGGTGTTTATGTTTGACTTCCATCAGCAGCAGAGTTTGGTAAAAATGTCTGGCTTATATAGTGGCTTGCAACTGCTTTCCTTAATAATGTGATAGTCTACATAAATGAAATGATGGGAAATCACTGGTCCAAAAGCTTCTCTGCACCCTGCCATGTTGACACAGGTTGGACTAGATTCACTGCTTTTAGCCACTCTACTTAAAACTTATTTGCAAAGTATACTAGGTCTGATGTCCATTGTGACACTGTTTTTTCCTGATTAAAAAGTATTGACCAATACAGGTGAAGCTATAGATATAGGTCTCTGTATAAGTGTGTGCGCACGCATGTGTGCGTGTACATATTCAGAATCTTGCTTGAACAAAATTAAAACATTCCGGTTCTGAGGCAACGATCATATCTGCACTAATATTTAACAACAAAAAGCAATCACCGTGATTTTAGATGATCTTTTGCAAAAGGAAAGGAAAAGACATAAAAATAAAAATCTCCCGTCTTACTACACTTTCAACGTGACTCTTTTATTTTAAAAGTGAAGTGAGAAAAAAAAGTTAGACATTTTTCAGATAAGTATGGCACCTGGGAATAGACTTCATCATACAAGTGGGTTTTAGTTCAGAATAAACACATGTAGGATTCCTCTATAGGGCTAAGCACCTGGTCCAATTCTGATTTTAACTTCATAGCATGGGGATGGGTTATCTGAGGGATTGCCTGCCCCCAATTATATCTGCCTCACCAGATCTGGCAGAGTAAGCATGCTGCGATTCCATTTGCCAGAAAATTCCTTTTGGTCTGTCCCAGGAGATGGGCCTTTTCTGCTGTGGTGCCAACCTTGTGGAATTTTCTCCCCTCCTCAAAAAAAAACAGACTAGTTCCATTGCGCTTAACATTCCACAGGACCCTCAAAATCTGACTGTGCTTCAGATCTGGTGGTTCAAAGCACTAGGGAGATCTTGTGATGGCTCTCTTACAACGAACATCATCCTCTCCCTTAATATTTTTTAAAAAATAATTAGTGTTTTATATAGTTATTGTTTCTTTTAATTAATCTGGGTGGTTATATGCCAGCCAGTCATATTTTGTGAGATGGGTGTCCATACCAATTTAATAAATATCAGTAATGAATAATAACTTGTAGACTAACCTGTAGATAACTTGCAGAATTCAATTCCATGATTCTCAACAATGTCTTGGAAATGCTAGGAGTTGGTGAACACATTGGGAAGTTGCACAAGTTGGGCAACACAGCTCTTGAGGAGCTTCAAGACCTAAAGGAAACACAGCTATTCAGAGAAATTAAGATAGGTAAATTAAACAAGCATCTTGATTGAATAAGAAGATTAATGTCCTCATCAATATCATTAAATCCAATAAATCCAGTGCTTAGATAGGGATAAATCTGCAGCTGACTGAGGGTTGTTTAAAGATGGATGATGATAGATAGATAGATAGATAGATAGATAGATAGATAGATAGATAGATAGATAGATAGATAGATAGATAGATAGATAGATAGATAGATTTTAAATCTCTCTGTATGTAAGAAGTTTCCTTACACTTATCATGTATCAATGTTAATAATTACAATTATTGTAATTCAGTTAAAAACAACTTTATTAAATTGCTAAACATATTCAGTCATTTACATACCAAATGATTACTTTATTTTAAGGTTTCCTATTTGAAACAATGCACAACTAATTATCAGCACATATCTAATCTTGGGGGGGAAAAGGCGGGGCAGATCTGCTTGGCACTTGGATGGGAGACCACCAGAAATCGCAGACCTACTGTATAGGCTACACTGGAAAGTTAAAAAAAAAAAAACAAGACAAAGAGAAAGTTCTGAGCCACTAAAAAAAATATATGAACATGTCCATCAGGTTACCAGGAGCTGAGCTTAGTTGAAAGGAGATGTTACCTTTGCTTATATGCAATACAAGGAAATACTTATCACATTTTTAAAAGCCAAGTTTGTAATTACCACTGGAATGTCAATAAACCAAATTCTTTGGCTCCGTACTTTTTTTTTATAAGTTGTATTCAGTTTACCCATTCTGTTATAAAATATAATGTATATTGAACAGATGCAATGGTTTCATAGTTTTGCCAAAATATGTACAATATTGTCCTTATGTTCCTGAATTTATTTTATTTCCCCCTTACTGGAGAAAGAATGAACCTCTTTTCAAAGCCTTTAGAATTACAATACAGGATTTTTTTTTATTTGACCCTTATTTTTCTTCACTATGACTATATAAATAATAACCACTGAGCTCTGAAATGTAATCTTGATTTAAGGTAGAGAAGTCCATGGGAGTCATCATTCAGAATTTCATTTAAACGTTTAGCACCAACACTTTGGTGGGGTTCTTTTATTAATTCTATTGATTAGCATCCTATAGAAAATAATAGCTAAACAACACAATTGTTGAACCTGCTTTCAGTTTTAAAAGTTAACACCATTATAAACTCTGGATACATGGCATGGAAACACATAACAAGACAATTGGGAACCTGTTAATTCATAGATGCCTTTTTCAGCTCTGGGCTTCAGCAGGAACAGTTTAGTTCATCTCTGTATTTGCAACAATTGATTTTGCCCAGCTCAATGTCTCCTCAGGGGTTGACATTTTTCTTCAAGGAAAAAAAATAGCCTTGTATTTGCAAGCATGTTCAGGAAGAGAAGCAATATAAATAGACGGTAGGTAGGTAGGTAGGTAGGTAGGTAGGTAGGTAGGTAGATAGATAGATAGATAGATAGATAGATAGATAGATAGATAGATAGATAGATAGATAGATAGATAGATAGATAGATAGATAGATAGATAGATAGATTGATTAAAAAAAAACTTGGAGCACTGGGGAACTACCAGAGGATTGGAAAAGAGCTGATGTGATTCAGTCTTATTTCATTCTTTGACAAGGTGACTAAATTAGTAGACCAGTGAAATGTTGTGGACATAGTCTATTTAGAAATGGTATATAGGTTCTCCTGCTTGAGCAGGGGGCTGGACTAGAAGACCTCCAAGGTCCCTTCCAGCTCTATTCTGATTCTGATTCTAAATAGGTTATTCTCCCCCTTTCTAAAGTTATCACTGCCTTAGGAAATGTTTTTAGTCTGCTTAGTCTGCCTGTCAACTCTGGGTGGTCTCCCATTCACATACTAACCAGGCCCAACCCTACTTAACTCATAAGCCCAGACAAGATAAACCAGAGGCTGCTTCCCAAAGGATATAACAATAACCTCTTCAAAGTTCTCTGAGAAATAAGCCCTCTGGAAGAATCAAAGAAGCCGTAGAAGTCAAAACAAAAGTGGCACTCACACCCTTCTCCCCATCTTTCTTTCTTTCTTTCTTTCTTTCTTTCTTTCTTTCTTTCTTTCTTTCTTTCTTTCTTTCTTTCTTTCTTTCTTTCTTTCTTTCTTTCTTCATGTTGACAGACCAATGTAGGTTTGAACCACAGAGAATTTCTAAGTTTTTGGGAGACTATTTTAAAAAAATAAATATACCCTTTTAATCAAGCTGAACTACTGTACATGGTCATCACCATGCAGTTTTCATGACACAGGACTACAAAGGTTTGTGATTGTTTTATGGGATGTTTTAGTCTTCCTGGTCAATTCCAAATACTAATGAACCCTAACTTTGTTTTGCTTCCAAGCCCAGACAGGTGTGAACAGTCACCCATTATTAGCTAGATGTATTTAATAATTTAGGTGCCTGAGAAAAAGCTCTGCAAAATAGTCAACTGGAAAATAGTAAACAATGGCAGTAATCCTAATATTAATTTTCAGCTGATGAAACTTATGAGTAAGATGATTTAAGAAAAAAAGGGGTGGGGAGTTTGGCTCCATCTTTTGCATCACTGAAGACAACACAGCTTCCTGAGATTAAGCTCAATAGATTCCCGTGTCGAGGCTAGAGGAAACATAATTTCCAGACAAAGCCTTCTTCTGTATAATTTACTGATTACCCATTTTTTAATTATTCACTTTTCTGATTAATGAAAATATGCTAATTAAGGATTCAGTGTTTAAAAGGTATAAATATCTTTCATTGCCTAAAGTAATTATGATAAGTAATTATTTAAACATTATGATTCAGAAGTTAAATAATTTCTATGACAAAAAATGGAAGGAAAAAAGATATCTGTGTAGCTTGTACAGGATAATTTAGCCTGTTCGGTGCTAATGAGAGTGCAGGAATTCCATTTCGATGAAATGCCTCGTAAAAGATTTTGTGGCATCATTTTGCTACTTACATGCAAGCTCATCTTCACATTCACTGATGTGAATTTATACAAGACTCAGCACTCATTTAGCTCATTGTCTAATCTGGCCCTCACCAAGTACATTGAGATTACATATCCCAGAATTCCAAGCCTGCCGAAGCAACACTCAGAACTCTAGGATATGAAATCCCAACCCATTTGGAGAGGGCCATAGAACATAGAGTAACGGAAGGGACTTGGAGGTCTTCTAGTTCAACCCCCTACTTCAGCAGGAGACCCTATACCAGACAAGTGGCTGTCCAGTCTCTTCTTAAAAGCCTCCAGTGATGAGGCACCCATGACTTCTGAAGGTAGTTTCCATCCATTATTTCTTGTCTTGCCTTCTCCTGGTGCTTTGGTAAAAAAAGGTTGACCTGCCTCATCTTTGAGGTAGCCCCTCAAATATTGGAACACTGCTATCAAGTCTCCCCTAGTCCTTCTTTTCATTAGACTAGACATACCCAATTTGATTCTTCATAACCAAATTGGGAAACAACAAAATAATGAATAGCTTTCTGGGCTTGATACCAGTAGGAGCATCACTAGATAGATAGATGATAGATAGATGATAGATAGATAGATAGATAGATAGATAGATAGATAGATAGATAGATAGATAGATAGATAGATAGATAGATAGATAGATAGATAGATAGATAGATAGATAGATAGATAGATAGATAGATAGATAGATAGATAGATAGATAGATATTATAGTAAGTTTTTTCTGGACAGACCAGTTTGGTTGATGCACCTTGGGGTTTTTTTTTAACTGCTATATTGCAGTTCTACTATTATGATCACTTTTGCCTTGCAGCCCCAACCTAGGAGTGTTAAGCTCAAGTCGCTACTGCGATACACTACAAATTTGAATTTCTTTTCTGGTTAATGCACCTTGCAGTAGAACTGCAATATAGCAGTTAAAAAAAAGGTGCATCAACCATACTGGTCTGTCTGGAAAAAACTTACCGTATATCCCATTGGCTCGTCTGACAAAAGAGGAGAGGAGAGCCAGTGGCATGGAGGTTAATACAACTGCCTAGTATGCAAGCTGCCTAGGTTCAAATCCCATGAAGGGTATGGCTAGCTGATGAAAGCTAAAAAGCTTGAAATAGCTATTCTAGTCTCCCATTTAACTGTTTAACTCTTTGTCTACAAAAAAAGATAGATATATATATTACCACCTGCTGCATTTTACCACCTGGTAGAAAAATGACCTGAAATGTCAAGCAAAATATTATGGAAGGCTGAAAAAAATTAAAATGGAACTATGACAGTTGGCCTTGTGGGGCTGACAAGACATGAATCACAACCAGATGAGCTCATTCTACTTTATAAAAAAAAAAAACTACATTGGCAGAACTTTGCAAGTCTGAAAGTACAATTCCCTCCTCCATCTCCACTCCCTTCTGAACTGCTTGCCCAGCCCAGTACCAGCTGTGGGCTATGCTGTCTCTTATATGACAGTTCCCTTGGCAATGAATGGCACAGTCTCTCCAGGTCTTTCCCACATGCAATTCCAACAATGCATGCAATTCCAACTAGCTCCAGCTAGTTTAGAATGCGGCCACGCGGGGGATTTTGGGGGCCTCTAGATACTCCCATGTAACACCTCTCCTGCGCGAGCTGCACTGGCTGCCCGTGGCCTTCCGGGTGCGCTTCAAGGTGTTAGTAACAACCTTTAAAGTGCTCCATGGCAATGGACCTAGGTATTTGCAAGACCGCCTCTTACCAAATACCTCCCTTCGACCAGTCCGCTCCCACAGAGAGGGCCTCCTTAGGGTGCCGTCGGCCGGTCAATGCCGGCTGGCGACCCCCAGGGGGAGAGCCTTCTCTGTGGCAGCTCCTGCCCTCTGGAATGACCTACCCCCCGACCTACGTACAACTGCGGACCTGCACCTCTTTCGCCGAGCCTTGAAAACCCATCTATTTCATGCGGCCGGCCTGGCGTAGTTTTGATTGTGTTTTGGTAGGGGCTTTTATATGGGGTATTTTAGAGCAGGCTTTTTATTTAATATTTATTGTGATTTTTATTATCGCCTGTTCACCGCCCTGAGTCCCGTAAGGGAGATAGGGCGGTATATAAATATAAATAAATAAATAATAAACAACAGATTCATCTCTACCTGGAGAGGGTCTTGGACAACTCACCATGGGAAAACTCACTATGGCCAACTCTCTGTGGGACAACTCACCGCAGAACAAAAGTTACACTGATATCAAAGAAATTGTGGGAAAGAACCATCAAACAAGTGACACAAAAGGAAGGACAAGATGAAATGTGAATGACAAAAAATAAAATATTTTTAAAATTATTTTAAATGATTACATTGAATTGTTCAATTGTCCCCTCAGTGAATAGTCCCACAGTGAATTAGCCATGGCAAATAGGCCACGGCAAGTTGGCAATGGTGAATTGGCTGCGGCGAGTTGGCTGTGACAAGTTGTCCCATTCCAACCTGGAGAAGCTTCCCTCTCTACTTGCCCTTCCCTTTACATCTCCAACCCAGCAAGGAGTTGATTTCAAGGAGACAACGCTCAGCTCCTTTTACATTCCTGGCTGTGGGCCTGACATGCCTCACTTCATCACTGTCTGCGCAGATAATGAAATGGGTCAGTTGCATATCATGTGTACAAGCAGACTAAAAAAAAAAAAAACGAAGCTCAGGATGAGCCAAATTTCTTAGTGTCATCATGAAACACCATGCCAAGAGCTGGGTCAGTGCAGGTTTGTTCTGCGTCACCCTGATTATTGCCAAATAAATCTCTTTATTTGCAAGGCGCTGCACAGTTTCTGCCCGGTGCAACTCTACCCATATGAGCAGCAGCTTCTGTTTGTTTGGAGCAAATATAAATTTCTACCACTCAGAAGAAAATTAATTGTGTGTGGTTCCTTCAGCAAGCAAACCTTTTCTAACATTTCAAGGGAGTAGAACTCTGTGTGAATGTACATGTGTGTTTGTGTGTGTGTGTGTGTTGAACCCCAGGCAAAGCCATTTTCTCATTAAATAGCAGTGATTGCATTAAGAAATTAGCCAGCAAGCAGCAATAAAACATGTCAACATAGCTGCTTCCTGTCCTCCTCATCTGACAGCATAGTGTTAAAAAGGCAGCAACAGATTAGCAACTGGGGCCTTTGCATGCATGGATCTTTTTTTTTTTTAAAAAAAAAATAGTGCCTGAATTCTGAATCAACACACGCCGCATTACTGTATAATTGGCTCATTTATATGAGGTGCTATTCAGGACACTGAAGAAAGATCCTTCCTCTGCTTGGAAGATCTTTCTGAGTTCACCCCTGCTAAGCAGAGCCATAGATTTCCAGCTTAGCTTCCTCTCCCATGGAAGCTTTTGAAAGAGAGAGAAGGAAGGAGGCAGAGAAAGAGAGAAGATGGATCCCACTGGGACAAATTCCACATATGTATATTCTGTGTTAGGGTTGGGGCTTGCTTTAAAGTACACCAGTATGCTTCAAATTACCTTTTGAGATCAGTTTGCTGCACAGCCCCGTCTTTGTCACAGAATCACATTGCGTAGACTCGTGTTTCCTCCGGATGTGTATATTTCTGCTCCCACAGTCTTCAACTTTGGCCATGCTGCTTGCAGAATTTTGAGCTGAGTCCATATATCAGAAAGTAGACATCTTTGAGAAACACAGCTATAGACATCCACGCTCAAAACACAACAATCCATTTTTAAAAAAACAAGTTTTATTAATTTTCCAGTTTTACATCCAAGTATTTAGGAAGCAGCGTGGTGATTGGGTAATCAATAGTCCAATAACAAGATCTTTCGTACATGTCTCAGGTTACATCATCAAAAATTCCCTCTCTATTTCCCTTGATTATTATAGCACATTCAAATTAATACATTTCTAATTATAACTAGATCAATTAAGGCATTTATCAATATATTTTAACTTATACATATCGGTGTCCTGTTTTAAAATTTTACCTATTTTCAATTACAATGTTCCAATTTAGCCTTTAATATCCATAATATTTAGATTTCGGGTAACCCAAATTTCCCTTATTTCATTACAAAATAATTGTCATATCTAAGATACACATATTGTTTACTTAAATACATTCTTACTTTATTTCACAAATATATTCTATTTCTCATCCTAGTACCTCATCACTTATTAATAAAGTATCCTTTATTGTCTCAATCCAACTTCCATATTATAATTCAAAACTATATTCTAATGGTTAATTTTCATGTCCCTTACAAATCTAAGTCCTAAATATTAAATCAATATATTTTAAAATCTTCTTAGCCCATTAAGTAAGATTTTAGGTTCTTCCATTATAAGTCAAAAAAGAAGAAGAAAAAACCCCATTTTTTAAGTCTAACTCTAGCTTTCTTTTTGTGCCAAGCAGGCTTCCATACCAATGCCTTTAAATCCTCAAGTGGATCTCCCTTCATTCCTACACATGTTATTTGAATCAAGGGAGACCATCCAGTTATCAACTTTTCAGAGGAACTGGCCCCTTTATAACCATTGGATTGTTGCCCTAATAGTTCAAATCTCCATGTTCGGTTTAGAATATTTGTCATCAGTTCAGTCTGGTCTTCTTCTTCTTCTGGTTTCATCTGGCTTGAGTAAGAGGTCATGTCCAATGTTGTGATTACAACAATCCATTTTTAATGCACTGTCTTTACACATCTAGAAAACACATGTGGGGAAAAAGTTAATCCATGCTTTTTTCCTTACCTCTGGAGTCAGTGGGGGTCTGCAGGACCAATCCTGAATCCTTTGCTCCTTTGCTCATATGATGAATGTGCTACATCAGTGGCCCCTTTGGGCACCAGGGACCAGTTCTGTGGAGAGAGGTTTTTCTGCAGACCAGGGTGTGTGTGCAGTGGTGGGATTCAAATATATGAACAACCGGTTCTCTGTGTGGATGCCGTTTCCGGAAGTCCATTCTGGGCCTGGGCAACAAAAAATTAGCTACCGGTTCTGCTGAATTGGTGTGAACTGGCTGAATCCCACCACTGGGTATGTGGTTTCTCATTCTGCCTGCATCCCGCAGATGGGGCTTTGCTTGTTTGCACAGCCAGTTTTGGGCATACCACGGCCCAGTGCTGGTCCACGGACTGACCCCTGTGCTACATGATTTGGAAGTGATATTCTCAGCTGAGAATCACCCAACACTGCATTCCCTAACAGAATGGATGCAACCAAAGCAGGTACAAAAATGGATTTTTAGAGTGATCAGTAAAGACTTCTTTTCTTCTGGATATTTAATCAATGTAGAATCTAGCACTCTTAAGTGAATTGCACCACAGCGGCCTTTTAGTGATCAATATTAAGGCAGGCTAACAAGAGTTCTGTATTTGGGAGTGAAGATTTACTTATTTAAAAGGATTGCTATTTTCAGTGTTTTGCTTTCATTGCTTTTTCTGAACTAGCATACAGCACCATTTATTGTGCTAGGGTTTGAAATTAAAAGTGCTTCTGAATATGGACAAAGTATAATTTCATTGTGAATCATTTCTTAAAAGGATGTAAAGACATATTTTCCATTTGTAATAGTCTCACTCGTTCTCTTAGTATGCAATGTAATATATAATCCTCCTGTGATCCTTGTATTATTATAGCAACCCAGAGTTGGAGTAGCAAAATGGCCAACGTATAAATTTAATAAATAAATTAAACAAATAAATTTCTCATTCAAAGAAAAGGAATTATTTTGCCGTATGTTTTATAGTTTTGCTTCTGACTTGGAATAAATCAGGAAATGCTTAGTTGATTTGCCTCCTTCTCCTTCTAATTACTGTATTATTACTATTTCAGAAGCCTAATTTTCAGTGTCCACCTACACCAATTGGCATTTATGAGGGGAAAAATGTTGTCACCATTATAAAGCTGATATGCATTTCCTGAAATCTTAAAAAAAAGGATGCTGAGGGCCTTTCCCCATTGCTGAGTAGTCAATTTGCAGAATGAGATGGGCAGCATATAAATTTAATGAATAAACAAAGAGCTATCTGTCTAACCTTGTGCTCATAGAAAACTGCCACTGCATGATTTGTTGTCCCCACCTGCCTCTAAAAAAAAGTTAAAGGTTTCCCCTGTCCAGTCTTGACTGACTCTAAGGGGCTGTGCTCATCTCCAATCCTCAGCTGAGGGACCCTTTGTTATCCAAGAGACATTTCCATCATCATATGCCCAGCATGAAAGTACGGAACACAATAACCTTCCTGCCAAAGTGGTACCCATTTATCTACTTGCATTTGCATGCTTTTGAACTGTTAGGTTGGCAGGAACTGGGACGAGTAACTGGCTCTCTTTTAACTTGCTGCTGAATGGTACCATCCCGATTTCACAGATGCAGGTAATGTTAAGCCTAGCAATTCACTCTCTCCTGTTTTATGGATATCATTAGCCAACAGGCAATCCAACTAGCAATCCAACTAGCAATCATGACAATAAGATAAGGATGTGATAGGGCAGTGATGGTGAACCTTTTAGAGACCGGGTGCCCAAAAACTGGCCCCGTCCTGCTCCACCCCCTGGCCCACCCCTGCTCCACCCCCACCCCGCCTGCCCGCAGAGCCACTCTCCGCCTCCAGGGCCTGCCCAGATCACCCAGACAGCCCAGCAGCGCCATGGCAGCCACGCCTTCTGTCCACGCCCCGCAGCATCAACTGTGTGCAATGGGGCATGAGGGCAGACCCTTGTCTACGCTTGCTTGGTTGCCATGTCCTTGGCTGTGCTGCTCTGCATGGGCCACATCCGGGGGCGACTCTCCTCCAGGGTGCTGCTGGTGAGGAGGGGTTTGCGGGAGGGAGGCAAGGCTGGGGCAACAGCACGTGTGCCCACAGAGAGGGCTCCGAGTGCTGCCTCTGGCATGCGTGCCATAGGTTCACCACCACTGTGATAGGGCTTTAAATCCCTTGTGAATTTTGACATGTGACTGGATTGGCTGTTCTGCTTTACCATACATGCCAAAACAGGAGCAGACACTGGGGGGGACAGCATGATAAAACAAGGGTCAGCCTTTTCAAAAATTAGCCATTCAAATAGCTCATTAACAACTGGGAAAGCTGAACAATAAAGTAGGATACAAGGAGACTTCCCCAACTGCTAGCCAGTTGCTTGCTAGGCTTGTTTCAACAATGGGCTTCATGGTCCTTCATGGTCCAGTTACTCGTTACAGTGGTGGTACCAGCCCCTGGGCTCTGTTCCTTTCACCTGGAAAAGAAAACAAGGGGAAAAAATGGAAGCAGAGGAGAAGGCCTGTGAAAGGGCTGCTCTACCCCAGCTTGAAGTGGGCCAAACTATCTCCATGCACTACAGGTGTGCCACTGACAGATCAAGCAGCCAAATGTGTCAGATTTTAAACAGCTGCAAACAGTTGCAGGCTGGGGCTGGTTTAGGAGAGAATGCAACTGCTTTAAAACTAAGCAGGAGCAGCTAAGAATTAAGCATGTCTCAATTGTGAACTGAGGATGAGATGAAGGCAATATAATGAGGACATAGTAAGATCAAAAGCTTGCCAGCCTTTGTAGCCTGTTTAAGTACAAATGAGGAACGGCCTTGAAACAGCCCACCTGGTTCCCCATATCTGTTGTTAGTTTAGCAGTGTACTGGACTATTACAAAACTGGTTGAAACCTTCCTATGCATTTATGGCAATTTCCTAGCCTGTGATTTTAAAGTTATATATGAAGTGTCTTACCTTTAAGAAATTTCCATCCTTTCTCTGCTTTCTTTGACCTGGCTGATTTGATCCAGATCCCACTTGCTTTCTAAGTTTGTTCAAAACAGCTCTCCTGAAAACGAATTTGCATGCAGGATTATGCTCCAGTTTCTCATTCTACACTATTTTGAAGCTCAGGATAACATGGTTGCTCCTTCCCAAAGTTCCTACAGTTTTTACCTCTTCAAACAGTTGTAGCCTATTGGTTAGGATCAGATCTAAATGAATAAATTATCTTGACAGTGCAGTGTCTTCCCCACTAAGGAGACCCTGATTGGTAGGAATTCAACCAATTGACATTCACATTTATGGAATTCTTGGTGCTCTCTGAGCTTGATGGTTTGCTTGCAGATATTTCATTTACATGCAAGGTTACATCTTCAATGCACATTCATATTTTGCACATCCTGCCTACTCTTGGCAGGCTTCTCTGCCACATCCGCATTATTTGGAAGGCTTCCCCACTAAGATTTTGAGGAGTCAGACACTGGGAGCTGCAGAACCCATGAGTTAAAATTTAAAATTAAATACTGCGCTTTGCAGAAAAAGAAATGCTTTCCTCTACTTTCATATAATATTGATTTGAGTCAAGGATCAGTTGCAACAATCTTATTGAAACTTCACAACTGTCCAAATATTACAGCGATAGATTTATTTGTCTTATAGATCAAATAAATATTTTCCTCTCCAGCCACTGTACTTTCCTACTTGCTGCTAAACCATTAAGCTGTGTGTTGCTTTAATAATGGTAATCAAAGCTGCATTTCAAAGGGAATAAAAAACAAACATGAGATTTCCTCATCAAATGCCTTTATGAGATGCTCAAGGCAATATAAATCACTAATCCCTAGACAGGTTGTGTAAAGATTTCTCTCCTCCTCCCCCCCTTTTACTTTCCCCTCTTTTCCTCCTGGTTAGACTCTTCCTGAAAACATCATTTAATTAAAGTACCTGGTGTGGAAGGCTGAAGCGCTTTGAAGTCAAGCATGTGTGTTTCATGCTGAACAATTTAGAAACCTCTTACTACATATTTTACTTTTGTACCATTAAAAAAAAGGATTTATGTGTTTTTAATTATAAACAGCTTGTTTGAAGGACAATCCTTTATCAAGGTGGTAATATACTCCAGCTATAGCTAGGAAACTTTATCCCATAGATCAGGGGTGTCAAACTGCCGGCCCGTGGGCTGGTTTCATCATACCGGAGCTGCGCCCACCCGATTGCCGGCAATGGCAAAAAAGCTCCGATACGTCGTGCGACATCACGTGACGTCGCAAGTTTGACATGCCTGCCATAGATGTTATTTCTCTTATTATGCTAGTAATGTATATGGAGTGTTACAAGCATTTGGTCAATAGTGATCAGCAAAAAAAAAAAAAGTACAATGTGTTGCCCCAGGAAGGGAGAAAGAAATGGAGGAATACAGAGAATACAGAATAACAGAGTTGGAAGGGACCTTGAAGGTTTTCTAATCCAACCCCCTGTTCAAGCAGGAGACCCTATACCAGGGGTGTTAAATTGCCGGCTCACGGGCCGGTTGCATCATACAGAGGCAATGCCCACCCGAGCTCCGGCAATGCAAAGAAGTTGCGATACGTCGCAACATGTCACGTGACGTGGCAAGTTTGACACCCGTGCCCTATACCATTTCAGACAAGTGGCTGTCCAGTCTCTACTTAGAAACCTCCAGTGATGGAGCACCCACAATTTCTGAAGGCAAACTGTTCCACTGGTCAATTGTCCTCACTGTCAGGAAGTTCCTCCTTAGTTCTAGGTTGCTTCTCTCCTTGATTAGTTTCCATCCGTTGCTTCTCGTCCTGCCTTCAGGGGTTTTGGAGAATAAGTTGACCCCCTCTTCTTTGTGGCAGCCCCTCAAATATTGCAATACTGCTATCATGTCACCCTTAGTTCTTCTTTTCACTAGACTAGACATACCCAATTCCTGCAACTGTTCTTCATATGTTTTAGCCTTCAGCCACCCCAATCATTTTTGTCACTCTTTTCTGCCCTCTTTCAGAGTTTCAACATTTTTTTATATATTTATACAGTATTCCAAGTGTGGTCTTATCAAGGCACTATAAGGCAGTAGTAGCACTTCTCAGGATCTTGATTCTATCCCTCTTTTAATGAGAGAGAACAGAAGAGAGAAAGGAAGCAGGAAAGAGAAGAGAAGATGATGGCGAACCTATGATATGTGTGTCACAGGAGACACACTATGTTATGTTTGGTGTCATGTCAGACCTCCAGGCCTGGGTGCAAGAGGGCCCTGCTCTTATGTGGCCTCTGAAGGACCATCTATATATTTGCTCAACAGTAACTCAAGGGTTCAGTAAGCTGGAAATAACTATATGTGCACCTATAAAATTTTAGTAAGCTATTTAATTTTGTCATCCCAAAAACGTTATTTCTGCAAATAAGGGAGCTTTAGTATCTTTGACCATTCAAACTAGTTAAAACTACTGTGGTTCATTTATTACTAGTTAACTTCAGGATTACAGAAACAACAGTCAAATAGATTATACACAAACACCTACACACACACACACTTTGGTAACTTGATTAGAGACAGAGGACTATCTGTGATTTCCTGATGCCAAAATTTGTGATACTGTTCAAGAAATTCTGAGAAATGGTAAATGAAATTGTTTGGAAACATTTGCAGAAGTTGTGTCAGCTGCTTTAGAAGCGCTTCATGGTTATACATCTTTTATGTGATAGAGAACAACGCTTTCCCAGTCTCTAATTCTTAAATAAAACATTTAAAAGAAGCAAAATGCAGCTCTTTGTGTGACAGATCTGCAGCCACGGGAAGGGTACTTTAATTAGTAGAAAACCAAGATTAAAGTCAGACGTCATCAGAAGGTGACCTTTCTATACACTGTATCTGCTAAAGAGAATGCAGATAGTGTATTTTAGGATTATGTCCATCCAAAAGTGTTATGAACCGGCAAACATGATTTAGGCCTAACATCATTTATGAGATTAATGGTGTTGCTGTCTTCCTAGAAAAAATTATATTGGGTTTCTTTTGTTATATTTTACAGTAAGGCACCACTTAAATTACAGCTGGTGTAAGATTTAAGAGAAAAGAGTGTTTCCTTGAATTCTATAATGTAGTGGTTGTTTAAATTCTTATGTTTACTTTTACTGACTTTTTTTTATTGCTCCGGAAATCCATTCCTCAGAATTATTCTAATCTTTGTATTGCCATAGAAACAATGGTTTCAGTAATTCTGACAATTATATTTCCTTCCTTCCTTCCTTCCTTCCTTCCTCCCTCCCTCCCTCCCTTCCTCCCTCCCTCCCTCCCTCCCTCCTTGAAATCTATGAGGCCAATATTCTAAACTGAAGTCCTCCCTGAGATGTCATATTCTTTAGTATGAATGAGATAGAAATTTCCATCAATAGAAACTCAGTTATAACATAGACAGTAATAATGCATGAAAACAGTAGTAACGGAGTAGTAACGTTATTCTCCAAAGCACCAGAGGGCAGGACGAGAAACAATGGTTGGAAACTGATCAAAGAGAGAAGCAACCTGGAATTAAGGAGAAAGTTCCTAACAGTGAGGACAATTAACCAGTGGAGCAGCTTGCCTTCAGAAATCATGGAGGCTCCATCACTGGAGGTTTTTAAGAAGAGACTGGACAGTCACTTGTCTGAGATGGTATAGGTTCTCCTGCTTGAGCGGGGGGCTGGACTAGAAGACCTCTAAGGTCCCTTCCAGCTCTATTCTATTCTATCCTATTCTATTTTGAGCTTCAATCCTTACCTTATCAGTAATAATGTAAGATGCCACCATTCCTTATTCATGGCTCAGAAATTTTACACAGTATTTTGGAAAGATGTATACCAAAGAGAGTGTGCCATATAAACAAATGTAATATAGCTGAAGGTTAAAATTATTATTATTATTATTATTATTATTATTATTATTATTATTATTATTATTATTATTAAAGTTGCATATTAAATTGCTTCTAGTACATTATTAAAGTTGCATACAATGGCATACCTGGATTTATTTGTTTGGGAGTTAGGTTTAAATTTGAAGAAAATTTGTCATCCAAGAGCAAATTATTTGTGATTTACTGATTCCTTCTTCATACCCATTCACTTTTCTTTAAGCTGTCAATATAGTTAACTACAAGTTTCTGAATTTGACCAGTGCACCTTAAATGTGTCAATCAAAATACATTTCATTCTTTTAGCACAGGCCTTTTCACTTCCTACTGGACACCTACTGGACACAATCCCTTTCGATAAGTAAACATGCATTGGGCCTGCTGTCCTTCCTTTCCACACGTTTGGTAAAGCAGTTGAAGCCCCCCTTTTTCCCAGAAGGCCATCTCTGAACAAGGTAAGCTTACAGAACCTAAAATGCAAAAGCCTTCCCTCTTTATATCGTTTACTGTCGCCAGTACATTGCTTATGGTTGGCAACCATTAAGAGTCACGGAAAAGCAGCTGCCGAAAGAAGGAAAATGGCCTCAAAGAATTGCCCCTGGTCTTTGGCAAAGGAGGAGCACAGGGCTTTATTTTTTTGCATGACTCTGATCATCACAGCTCATGACTAATTCCATGCTTCATTTGAATTTCCTTTGTTGTAGTAATACCCCTGGGCAATTGCCAGGTCACAGTATGAAGTAGTACATACAAAGATTAAACATGCAGTGCTATAACTCTGTGAACTGTGGCAGAATGGAACAGCAGGCTCCTTTTCAAATAAAAAACAAAGCATAATCTCTTTCTCCAGACGTCCTTCCCCAGCACCATGTATAATTAAATGCATTGGAAAGATGGGCTCCTCTTCCTGTCAATCAAGATCAGCAGAGATAGTTAAATCCATTAGATCCAGGAGGATCAATGGGTAGCTTTCTTGTTTGAATTCAGAAAGGCAACAGCCCCACAATTCTTTCATTTCCACATGGTTGAATCACATGACGGACGGCCCCAGTGGCTCGATAGAGAGATACAACAATATAGCCCAAGCATCTAACAGTCAGGGAGCTGATTTGCATGTTATAGTTTCCTTCCTTCTTCTGCTTTAAAGTTTCCACTTCGCTTCTTGTAAACACAAAGTCATTATTTCTCGATTGCGGTCATTGAAAGTTGCAGCCCCAAAACATTAGTCACAGACACAGAACTCAAGAAATCATCATATAAAATCTAGCAACGTTCCTAGCGTGTATTGATGTTTGCATTTAATGATAAACCTTTAATAAGAGTATTTTTTTTTCCACATTGCATCCGATGAATTATTCATTGAGGCTAATGAGACATATCAGGTAAAAGGAAGTTCGGAAAAAAGGTTTCAAGGGAAAGGAACAGCAAAGGAATTACTCTTTTTAAAAGTGCAGTTTGGAGTACAAAATGCTCTTTCAAAAAAAAGAAAAAAAGAATTTCACACGAATGCCGCAAATTGAAATTGAAAAGAATATCTAAAAAAAAAATCCATTTGTTTCTAGCCCGTATTAAAATCACTGCCAATAATTAAGAAAAGTGACTTGTTAAAACTGGGTAGAGCTGTTCAGTCAACTCTTTCAAATCTTACCATGCAAGGCACGTATGAACTAATTTATTTAAAAGAGGTTTAAATCCAAAAGGGATTTCAAAATGTTATAGATGGAGTGGTTAATATAGCAGGAAGAAAACTAAAACTATAAAATAAGACTAGGAGGCAGAGAAGTGATTTCGACCATTTAAAAATGTACATTGAAATAGAAAACAGCTGTTTGAAAAAAGCAAAGGCACCTTCAAGTGAAGCTCAATTTCTGGAGATATCCGAGATACATCCAGGCAGTTTCCTGGGAAAAAAGAAAGTTTTTGTTTTATTGTGTATGCCACTCAGCACCACTATATGAGATAGGCAGCTATATAAATGTGATATATTGATATTTTACAAAATGTACACCATTGGCCATTGTTTTGTTTCAAGTTTTGTTTTTTCATCTTGCCTTCTTTCCCTGGAGGAATCCTAGGGAAGTCCAAACCAGGACAAATTGTACTTAGCTTTGGAGCCCCCACAGGATCAGCCAGGTACTGCACCTGCCTGGAACCTAAGAAGACTGTGGCACCCCCACCGGATTTATCTCCCACAGGAAGGAATTTCAAATGCAAAGCTCTATTTTTGCAATGGATTTCCTTACGGCTCTGCAGGAATAGATTAATATGAAGGACGGCAAGCTTTTAGATGTTTGGGTCCTCCAATCATTTCAGCTTTTAACAGGAAACCCCACAATCTGAATTGCTATCATAAATAGGCAACCATTATAGTTCATCCGGGATTGATCTAATATGGTTTAAATTAGGCACCACCAGATGGAATTGTACCAGCCAAATCCTATGAATCTATGAACCATTTTCACAGGAAAACTACATGCAGGTGGTCCTTGATTTATTAAATAATGGAGTCCGGAATTTCCATCAAAAGTCATAATGGTCGTAAGTTGAATCACCCGCATGACCGGATCCAATTTTATGATGTTTTTGTATTGGTTGTTAAGCAAACACCACAGTTGTTAAGCAAATCAAGGTAGTCTTATAGGCATTTATTTGCCAGGAACCAGCAAAAAAAAGATCATAAATCATGGTCACAAGACTCAGTATCCCGCAACTAGCCATAAAGGAGGGTTGCTGCCAAATGCCCAAAATGTGGTCATGTGACCATGGGGAGGCGTTTGCAGCAGTCAGAACTCTGAAATCGAGTCGCAAGTAGCTTTTGGGGATAAGTGATCAGTCATAAGATAAGGACTAGCTATATAGGCAGAAATCCAATCAAGGCATTTCCAGAATATGAAGAACTGCAATTGGACTATTTTTGGCAAGGAAAGACAACAACTGAGAAATTGAAGGTAGTAAGTAATGCTCGGGGTCACTGGCCTTACTAGATATTCAAGTAATAAGATCGGATCCAAGGCCAGAAATTACATAAGTCATAGAAACATGGGAAACTGGCAGCAGAAAAAGACTTAGTAGTCCATCAAGTCTGTCCTTTTAAGTTTTTTCTTTCTTTTCTTTTTTAAATTTTTGTCATGGGCAAAAATTTGATGTTTATCCCAAGCAAGTCTAAATTCAGTTACTGATGATTGACTCACTAGCTCTGCTGGAATTTGGTTCCAACTTCCACTATTCTTTCTGTGAAGTAATACTTTCCAACATTACTTTTGAACTCCCCTCCTCTCATCCCCCATCTTCTTAATTTTTGCTTAATATTGAAAACACTGCTTATTCGCACTCATAATATGTTTAAAGGTTTCAACCATATCCCCATTTTCTCTTCTGTCCTCCAGGCTGTACATATTCAGTTCCTCCAATTTCTCCTGAGATGTTTTGTCCCGCAAACCTTGCACCATTTTTGTAACTCTTCCTTCTTAAGGAAAAGGAAGAAAATGATAATGCTTTCATGATGTCTTCATGACTTGTAGGATCATTTAGAGCAATGGATGAGACTGTGACCATAAATAAAGTATTCCAGTATTTGAGAGGTTGCTACAAAGAGGAGGGGGTCAACTTATTTTCCAAAGCACCAGAGGGCTGGACAAGAAACAATGGGTAGAAACTAATCAAGGAAAGAAGCAACCTGGAATTAAGGAGAAACTTCCTAACAGTGAGGACAATTAACCAGTGGAACAGCTTTGCCTCCAGAAGTTGTGTGTGCTTCATCACTGGAGATTTTTAAGAAGAGACTGGACAGTCACTTGTCTGAAATGGTATAGGGTCTCCTGTTTGAGCAGGGGGCTGGACTAGAAGACCTCCAAGATTCCTTCCAGCTCTATTCTGATTGATAATTGCATAGGATGAACATTACAATAACTGCAAGTCTGCATCAGGATGATAAAAGTAGATATGCCCTATATGTGACATCATTATACACGTAGAAAAGGGGCAGGACTTGCAGGATGATGCTGTAACATTGCTGACCCTCCTTGTCTCACCCTACAAACTCCATTGGGGAACTAACCTGTTTATGGTATAGGAAATCCTACCTGTGGTGGCTGATTGCAGCTTCAGAATTTTTTTTCTTTTGCCTTAGAAGAGACAGACATTTATGCTTTGCAGGCTGAAAACAATAAGATTTATGCAGAGTGTTCAGAAGCTGGGCTTACTCTCCATTTGGGTCAGTTTGCAAACCTAACAAGTTGGGATGTGGTATGGGAATCATGAAAATAATTTGTTTCTCTAGCTAAAAGAACCTGGAGGCAAGATGAAAATAAAGGGGAGGAAGAGAAAGAGAAAAAATCTATTGAATAGACAGCTTTTTTATTTAAATTGCTATAATGTATTCAAAAAAAGGCTTCCAAAGGCATAATGACTGTCATGATTATAACTGCTTGCAATCTCATTTACCTGAAGGACCTGGGGATACAAACTTCATTAAAACAAACAGGAGAGGTACCAAGTTAGGGTGTCATGCAGAACATAGCACAAATTCAGAGGCAGTTCATGCCTTCACACACAGCTTGCTTTAATCCTTAGGTGAGTGGTGTGAATGGGTCCTCAGCCTTATTCAATTTGATACACCTGGAGGATTTACCTGCACAGGGACAGGGTTCAAAGCATAAACTACAGGTATTACAGCCTGGATATAGAACAAATGTCAAGCCCATATCATATTTTTATTATTCTACAATGTGTTTAATCTCCTTCAAATCCCACTGGTTGAGGAAGGGATCGGGGAATTAGATCTGATTGTTCTGTTTTCCCTTCCTGGATGAAACAGCCGCTCAACAGTATGTTCACCTTTTAAAGAAAACAGAGGATTTGATGAGCTCATGACCCTGATTTTTTTATGGATCAGAACCAGGGATTTCTGATAATTGCACATCACAGGATCAGAGATTACGAATGTTATTAAGATTCAGTTCAAACTGAATGGAACAGGATACTCTTTGGAATCTATAAGTAGCTCCTTGGCACAGATCAGCAAAAATTAGCATGTTAAACAAAAACTAAGAATAAAATCTACCATGCCTATTTTTTAGCTTCAAGATTGTCATCAATATATTACTAAATATACAGTATATACTAAATATATTCAGTGGTTGCCTTTGGTTAGATTTTGAAGGATCTTTATTGGGTAGATTTAGAACTGTATAGTGAAATCTGTGATCTATACATAGTCAGTGCTATTTGGACACCTGTCCTCCAGTGCACTCTTTGGTTTCTGCCATGAGTGAATGGCTGCTGGATATCCACAGACAGGCAGGGGCTCTAACAGGCAACAGAGCTAAGGTGACACAAACCTCCATTCTTTCAGTTATATAAGAACGGGTACTTTAGTTATATAAGAACAGGCATGCTGGCTGAGGAATTCTGGGAGTTGAAGTCCACAAGTCATAAAAGGGCCAAGTTTGAAGACCCCTGGTATAACTCTTCAAGATCCACGTCTTCTTTTCAGCCTTTCTATTTATGCCATACAGAATATTCCTGGGATAATATAGGGCTTTTCCCACTGCTGAGCTGATGTGGTATAGCAATAGCATTTAGGCTTACATATTTAAGCTATAAACTGCATTTCAGATGGCAGAAAATGTTGTCAGCATGAAATTTATCCTCTGCACTGCCAACTCCACCCTGCCTCCTTGGCCTAGAGTTATTGAAATTTCTCCAAGGCGATGAGTGACAAAGCCTAATAGATTTTACACACCTTGAGGTTGCCCTTGAATGTGATCAGATTAAGAGGGAAAATATTATTTTAACTCAGGTGCTCTTATGGCCAACTAGAGCCTGGTCTCACTTGGATGCTGGGGAAGACGAAGATTATATTGTGGGGATATGGCAGAAAATAATATTTTTTTCTGGGTGATGTTAAAGTTGTTCTTCGATGAAACTGGGAATTTTATTTATTTATTTTATTTAGCATATGGCATCTACAGAGACCATGCAATCGCTGATGTACAGCACTAATAAAACACATTATACAGACAGACACAAATGCAACGGGGAAGAGGCCCATCAAATGGCCTTAAACGGATAAACGAAAACTGACAAATGCTGCAACAAATATAAAAGATGATTCAAGGCATCCTTAAGAAATCTTCCATTTCTTGTGACCTGGTTTTAACCCTGTCCCACCCCGACCCCTCCCTCAAACCATTTCAGACCTGCTGCTAGCAGTGCTAAGATGAATCTCAGGCCTTTTTCCCATTAGTGGCATGACATTTTCATGGCTTTGGCCCTCACACTCCTCACTCACACACACGCCCCATCGCCAAAGTGATAGAAAGCTTCTCCTTGTGGCTGTCGTTTTGGCACAACGCTCGGATGACTCTCATACATGCTCATAGGTAAATATACTCCGAGGCAGAAAATCAGGTGGCTTTCCATTTCCACATGGATTCAGTTAGCCTCTTTGTTTTCTGTGGAGACTTCTCTCTGCGTCTCTTCCAAAAGCCACCCCTTTGCTAATCATCTATTTTGTACATGACAATAACTAATCTTCTGTTTAACATGTGTTGAAAAGGGTGGTGGGTGCCATCAAAGCAGCTCAGGGTTCTTTGGACATAGCTGAGCAGTTGTGGCTCACCAGATTAGCCCAGGTTTACGTCGGGCTCCTCGATTACAGCTATTGGGAGCCTCACAGCCAAGGCTATGATCAGTCCGGAGCTCCATTAATCTAGTCCTTCTTATCCTTTTCATGCGTTCTATGATAATGATAATGAACCAGGAAGTGCCCATTTGTAGACTGCACCGTTGACATCAGCAATTCATCATTCTCTGTTTAATTAAGGGACAACAATAAAATGAAAATCGCACCAAACAGCCTAGCCTCAGCTGAAAGATTCACGACTCTCGCTGGAGTAAATGACACACTGGCCAGCAGTGCCCTCCACAGATGAGCTCCAAGAAACCAAGGTGACTGTAGCGTCTAAAGGGCGCCGCAAATCCCAAAGAGGCCTCTGGCTCTGCTCCACCAGTCATGTAAATTGTGGGTCGGGTGTAAAATGTGCATCGGGAACACTGAGAGATAAAAGCACATGGGAATAGCAGAAAGGCAAGCAATTAAGCAGCTGTTCCTTGCTTGGCAGAACAGGCAGGAAGAAATAGGGATGTTCTGGAAATGGAACTGGGTCTGAGTTGCAATTGAGCTATGCCTAGTTTGGGTATATTCTCAAATTCTTTGGCAAGAGACAAAGGCAAATTTGCCCAGTTTGGTTTCCTAGTTGTTTTTTTTTTAATATTTTAACGAGGATCCACATCATTTAGCAATATTATTTTTTTTAAAAAAAAATTAGTTTTAGCTTGTATAGATTTTTTTCCCCTCCAATTTCCTGCACAGTTATCTTTAATATATACCTTTTTGTTCATACTGTTGAAATAGCAAACTGCATAAGAAAATTCTGGAAAGTTTCAAATTTTATTGTATAAGTGAATGAAATGGTTTTGGGAGAATGAAAATTAGGCAGGTTAATGTAAAAAGTACCAACTAAATAACTTGAAAACCTCAGGCAAAAAAGTTATTTTTATCCTAGCTTTTCATTAATAATGGATGCCGTTTATTTCATAATTTTATCCCGAGAATTCACGAGAGATTATTTTCCCCCAGAATCATTTCCATTTTAGGAAAGGAAAGGCATGCTAAGGAAGATATTGGTAATAAATATAAAATCTTCAGAATGAGAGGCCGAGTTCTGAATCCACTGGACAATATCAGATCACTATGTTACCAATTTATTAGAGATGATGTTGTCTGAGCAGGATTTTATTAGAGCCTTTTGGTTTCAAAGATGAGAAAATACATGATGGATGAAGAATTGAGAACATGGGACCTGCTTGGACTTCTTGGGAGATTCAATAGGAAGTTTCATATTGTCTTTACGATTACACTCTTTTTTTCAACTGATGCTTTTGCACTGTGAAGATCCCTGGAGAAATAAAGAACCCAGTTGTGAAAATTACATGCAAGTCTGTATGAATAATATAGGTCTTGGAGACCCTGAAGGCAAGGAAAGAGAGAAGAGGTTAGGCTAGTGGGTTCAGGCTAGGGAAACCCTGGTTCAAATTCACCTTCAGCCATGGAAGTTTGTAAAACCAGGAGAAAATTATGGGTAGTCCTCAACTAACAACCTTTTGTTTAACAATGGTTCAAAGTTATGACAGCCTTAGAAATATTGACTTACGATCTGTTCTCAAAGTTATGACGGTTGCACGTATCTCTGGCACTTGACAACTGGCTCACATTTACGGCAGTTGCGGCCTCTTGCAGTCATGTGATCATGATTTGCAAACTTCCTAGCCAACTTCCAACAAGCAAAGTAAATTAAGGACTTCCGGGGAGCGGGATGAATCCTTGAAACATTTCCACAGCATGAGGAAGTAACCACGAGAGATGTAAAATGAAGGAAAGAGAGCCGCAGAAAGTGGAGACAGAATGATCGTTCCACTTTTTTTCAGCTTTGCAGTGGGGAAGAGGTATTTTTTCCACATTACTAGATTGGTTCTAATAATAATAATAATAGTAGTAGTAGTAGTAGTAGTAGTAGTAGTAGTAGTAGTAAAGTTGGAAGGGACCTTGTAGTAGTAGTAGTAGTAGTAGTAGTAGTAGTAGTAGTAGTAGTAGTAAAGTTGGAAGGGACCTTGGAGGTCATCAAGTCCAACCCCTGCTCAGGCAGGTAACCCTATACCGTTTTGGACAAATAGCTGTCCAGTTTCTTCTTAAAAACTTCCAGTGTTGGAGCATTCACCGCTTCTGGAGGCAGGTTGTTCCACTGGTTAATTGTTCTAACTGTCAGGAAGTTTCTCCTTAGTTCTAGATTGATTCTCTCCTTGATTAGTTTCCATCCATTGCTTCTTGTCCTGCCTTCAGGTGCTTTGGAAAATAGCTTGACTCCCTCTTCTTTGTGGCAGCCCCTGAGATATTGGAACACTGCTATCATGTCCCCCCTCGTCCTTCTCTTCGTTAAACTAGACATACCCAATTCCAGCAACTATTCCTTATATGTTTTAGCCTCCAGTCCCCTAATCATCTTTGTTGCTCTTCTCTATACTCTTTCTAGAGTCTCAACATCTTTTTTACATCGTGGTGACCAAAACTGGATGCAGTATTCCAAGTGTGGCCTTACCAAGGCATTGATTAATACTTCACGTGATCTTGATTCTATCCCTCTGTTAATGCAGCCTAGCACTGTGTTGGCCTTTTTGGCAGCTGCAGCACACTGCTGGCTCATATTTAGGCGATTGTCCACTAGGACTCGGAGATCCCTCTCACAGTTACTACTATTGAGCAAAGTACCCCCTATACTATACCTGTACATTTGGTTTTTCTTGCCTAAATGTAGAACCTTACTTTTTTCACCATTGAATTTCAGGTAGAAGAAAGTCCTACCCAACCTTGAGAGAATGAGGAGTAAGCTTTATGTGCTAGGCATCAGTAGGGATGTAACAGAAATCCATTAGAGATTATTCTTATGTCAAAAAGCATTGATCTGCAAATTCTGCCATGGCATAGGCAACAGCAGGGAGCAGAGCCTGTGGTTTCTATTTGTCCTTCACCAGAAAAGCATATAAATATCAACGAGGAACACTAAATAAAAAGAGGGATTATATTTTAAAAAGTGGGTCATTGCTATGACACATTTAATTATAAATTATGTAGAGAAATGTGAAAGAGAAAGGGGGAAAAATATAAAATAGGAAAAATCTTGCTGAAAGTATTGCCCCCAGCAGGAGGGGATATTTTGGATTTTTTGAATAATAATTTGAAAAATCCCAACATGGATTACCTCATTCTTCTCTATCTGTGCTGGATGGGAAGTCTGGGAAACGTAGTTCCAGAGGATCATGAGGATGCCAAGTTAGAGAAGGCTTTGCTGCCAGAAGCAAGAAGAAAAAAAATGGAAAGAATAATCTCCTTCAATATTTGTATGGGTATGGAAAGCCTGTGTCAGATTTACCCTCCAGTTAATGATGGGGGAGAAATAGTGGAGGCATCCTGCCATAGTTCCAAATCAAATATTCAGTTAATTGTGGTAATTTGTGGTGACTTCAAAACCAGTCCAGAAAGATCTTTCTGAATCACTGCTGGCACAATTTCTTGACGTAACTAGATGTGTTGTTCTAAGCAGACCTATATATAAATCAGTTCATCAGCTCAAGATTAAAAAGAAGAAAAAAGGGTGACAGAATGAATGGATTTCCTCGGCTTTTGGCTGTAGACAGCTGTGATAGGCTGGGTAGATACAGATTTCATACTAATAATTAACTGCCCTGTTTCTATATGAAAAGAAAAACAAAAAAAAAACATACTATAAAAATAATTATTGCTAAAACTTTCTGTGCATAAGTGAACAAGATGAAAGAGAAATGGCAGAGTTGACCCATGCTTGGACCATACCTGAAGCTCATTGCACCCATCTGTAGCACATTGGCTATTTCTGAGATTTGGAATAAAAAAATCTGCTTAATGCAACTCAGTACTAAATAAAAGAAGCATGAGAACAAATGATTCAATATTTGCTGAGTAAAATAATTCAACAAATATGAGAGCAGATAATTCAATATCTCAGGTAATTTATACATCCTTGTAAACCAAATTGTTTCCAGTCCAAAGACAAAGAACTGAAAACAAAGATATCATATGAGCACAGATAGCTGTGTTGTAGTATCCATAGTTTTTCTTCAAGTTTAGTAGAGACTACTACTTGTTCTGTGTTCTGCATATCAGAAAGCATCGTTCTGTAACCCTTGCATTTATGCTGCTTTAGTTTTTCTCAGTGACAGCAACAACAAAGATTCCTTGAAAGACAACAGCTTAATAAATTTATTATCATGGAAATGTTTGTAGACTGTAGTCTAATTAAAGCTTACAGGATAATAAATTGGTAGAGTCTCTTCAAAAGACTAACAGGATACCTGTCTGGAATCCTGTCAAGGGTATGTTAATTATGGTTTGTTTGTTTGTTGTTTGTTTGTTTGTTCTCACAGGTCTTTGAGCTCCTAGATGCACATTTTTATACAGCCCAATTTGTGGTCCCAAACCAAATGTTGGCATTAATGTTTCTAGGCTGAGTCACCTGATTGGCTGTTTGTAAATAAATCTAAGGATGGTGGAGGAGAGGAGTGTAAAAACTGATAGAAAAAAGCAGAGAGAGAAGTTCCAGAGGGGCAGAGAGATGCTAAGTACATAGAAAAAAATTTTTTTAAATGGATCTTGGTCTAGCTGTGTCAAAATGCACTGTTTTCAAAATCTATCTAACAATTAGACCGTGTACTTCCTACTCCTAGAATTGACATTCTCATCATATAAATAGAAGCCATTGCCAAACAAAATGAAAAGCACTCACCTCTCTCAAGGGGTACTTTACATACAGAAATTGCAGCATTTATAATAAAACCTAAGTGAGAAGAGATCAGGAGTGCTGCTTGTGGTAATCACTCCATCTAGTGTAGGTAATTTGGGGGAGAGGGAGTTTCCAATGAGTCAGTCTTGACCCCTGACAAACGCCTGAACACATCCCTGCAGTTTTCTTGGTAAGATTTCAGAAGCGGCTTCTTCAGAAATCTTTCTTTCCAGGACTGAGAGATAGTGATTGGCCCAAGATCACCCAGCTGGCTTTGTCTCCCCAAAGTGGAACTAGAACTTACAGTCTCCCAGTTTCTAGTCTGGCGTCTTAATACTACCAGCAAACTGGCTACAGCGTAGATGTTTATTTGTTCCATATACTATTATTAAACTTTATATTGTATTATATGATGTCTAATTATGAGATGTAAGTTTCACGCAGATTGTCATTCAATAGCTTGTCGTTGAACTTGCTATATCAGTACAACTTAAAAAGGGTTGCCAAATGTTTTACTTATCAGACATTTATATGTCTTACTTACTTTCACAGCTACTTATGGCTGTGAAACTTGGACTCTGAAAAAGGCAGATAGGAGAAGGGTGGACACCTTTTAACTGTGGAGCTGGAGGCAACTATTACAAACCCCATTGTGAAGATTCCCAAGATGATTCCATAGATACCTCTCTAGATGTCAGTTCTGAAGAGGATGAACCAGTTCTTGGCATGTCATGAGCTGAGATAATTGGTAGCTCCAAGTAGCTTTCTTGAAGGGATTTGGCTGAGGCTCCAGCTGGGGAAAGTGTGCAGTTGCACACTGTAAGTGAGGAGAAGGTAGAACTACCTTTTGCACCTGATCCAAGGACACATAGGGCAGAGAAAAGGCAGGAGCAAAGAAGGTCAGTTGGACTACTTGAGAGGAGAAAGTCTCGTCCTTCTTGATGGGCTGCACCAGAAGCTGGCTATTTAGCTCAGCAGACTGTGAGAGGTGTTGCTGGGAACAATGGATTTGTTTCCTAGATGTGTGTTTTCTGGTCATTGTGATTCCCGCCTCGCTTTGGGTTGACACTGTGCCTTCATGTGAATCATACCTTAGAAACTCTGGATTTTTCTTGACTCGTGAGCTCTCTTGTGTTATGGATTCAAGTTTGCCTGGTGGATTTATTTTGTTTGAGAAACTTTCAAATGCTTTGTGGATTCTTTGACCATTGTTTTATGGATTAACATTGGTCTGCTCGCCTTATTGGGACACTCAGGAGTTGAAATCCTTCACATCTTTTTTAAGCTGCTCAGAGTTGCCTTGAAGTATGAGATGGGCAGCAAATAAATGTAAAATAAATAAATAAATAACCCAACTTTACCATCCAGGCGCCATGGGTAGGATTTGAACCAAGGCAAAGCCTCCTTGCTTCAAACTTTTATGGTTGAGACTCCTTTATGAGTTGGATTCTAAGCATCTGGAAAGCCTAAACCATCAGAACAGTCTCTTCCCTTCACATATTCAATATGTAGGTTCACTGGGGACTGCCAGAACTGCTGTTGCCAAGCAGCACGATCACATGACATCATGCTTTATGACCCCTGTCAAATGGAAGTTCCAGTCCCAATTACCATTGTAAAACAAGGACTACCTGTATGGCTTTATATACATTAATTTTAAGGCAGGATTTTTTTTTTAAGAAACAGCACCCTCATGTTTTGAGGACTTATCAAGTTCTCCTAGAAGTTTGAAAAAACCAGGCTGCTTTCACAATGAGCACAGGTGTATTGTGTCTCTGTTCACACAATGTCCAAAGGACTTTTTTCCAAATTGTTTTGAAACCATATACAGACCTGTTTGCATTTGTTGAGATTATTTCATTTTGCTTTGCTTTTTTAGTGTAATGTGTGAATATAACCATTGTGATATATGAACTAGGATTGATGTCTTAGCAGACACAACATGTTAAACATGAAGGCATAATTTGTCATGTCAATTTAATTCCTATGGGTAGAAAGCATGGGACCAGGTGACAGACATATGAAGGAAGAACTGGGACCCTTTATCTGTTTTGCCTTGACTGAGTCACAAAAGTCCTAAAGAGAGGTAATCAAATCATGCATTTTGAATGGCCCTGGATTAGAAAACATAGAATCATCATGCTTTTTTTGGCATAATATTGTATTTCATAACCACAGATTAAAGCTATTAAACTCATTGCTGTTAAACAAATTATGAGAGTTTGAATTGTTTTTCTGTTATGGAACATTGATTATATTTAGATTCTGAGTAAATTTGGAGGCCTGAAAGCTTGTAACAAAAAATGCAGCTAGAACAAGTTGGATGGAAAGTATTAGAAGGCAGGAAAGAAAGCAAAGAAAGAAGACCTAGGCTGCAATCTACCCAATCTATCCAATTCGAATTTATTAGAAAAAAATGTCTCACATCCAAATAGTCTTCTTTCCATTTCCAATAACAGTGCCAGAGAGAGGGATTTGTGAAAGTCTATAGAGAAGGCTGCAGAAGATGCTGGGTCAATGAGTTAGTTGCTGGTGTGTTCTTTTCATTTTAGAAACAGATCATTCATTGATTAACCTATTGGATAGTTCCTAGGCAACCCATTGGCTGCCTTAGTTTTCATTCAATTGCCAATGGCTCTCTAGATCAGGGCTTTTCAACCAGCTTTTCAACCGGTGGTACTCGAACCACCGGTGGTACATTGGCACCTGGCAGGTGGTACGCGGCCCTGCCCAGCCCAAAGCAGCACAGTGCAGGACTTGCCATGAGAGAGAGTCCTCAGGAGCTGCAGGGCACTTCCGGCAGGGAAGGAGGGAGGCAGGGAAACAGGAAGGAAGAGAGGAGGGAGAGTTTGAAGGAAGTCCTGCCTTAGCACTTGGCCACCAGCAGCCCTGCCATTGACTTTGCTTGTCAAAAGGTTGCAAAAGGGGATCACATGACCCCGGGACACCGTGACCATCATGAATCAGTTGCCGAGCATCCAAATATAATCACATGGCCCTGGGGATGCTGCAGTGAAAGATGGTCATAAGTCACTTCAGTGCCATTGTAACTTTGAACAGTCACTAAGCAAATTGTTGTAAGTCGAGGACTACCTGTACTTTATCACTTTTTTCCCTTTTTTTTTTTGGGTCATCAGGTTTTTGACACCTTGCTAGGTGGTACTCAAATATTGCCATATCCTAAAAGTGGTACAATTGGTGAAAAGGTTGAAAAGCCCTGCTCTAGATGTCGATCAAGAGATTGACACGATCGGTGTTAAAGGGCGCAGACAACTGTCAGTCAGAACAGCAGAAGGGCTACACTTTCCAAAGACCTGCTGTAAGCATCCAGGATCACGTGAGGTATTTTATTTATATTTGAGCAAATGCAAGTCCAGCCTCCCTGCAGGATCTAGCTGGATAACATTTTGACAGAGGAAAGGGACCCTGGGGGTGAAGCCCCCTCTCATGGATCGACTCCTCATCTAGGGGGGGGGTGTTTCTGGTTCGGCGTGGCTCAGCGGGCATAAATATCCAGCATTGTTTTGAGGCTGTAAATTCCCCCCCCCTCTCAGCCTTGTGGGAAAGTACCTAAATAGCCATTCATGCATACAAGGACAACCACATTTAGAGTGAAACCGGTCATAAACCACCAAAAGCCATCTTGTAAAACCACCTCTAAGAATGCACACGGGTATCTTTTTTTCTGTCAGCCTGGGTGTGCAAACCGACAAACAGATAACAAGGTAGAGTGTAAGAAAAAAATCATAACGTTTCTTTTTCAAAAAGAAAAAGAAAAAAAAAACATTTATAACCGTGTGCCAGGAGAAGAGGGCACATAGGGGCTTTCCCAACATTTTAAACCCCCGTGCCCCTTTGAAACTGCCCAAACAGTCTCCAGGCTGAAGCAGTATCTTGCCTTTGCATCCCGGGTTTCTCATATTACATAAACAGGGTTTGGCTGCTTTCTTCTATAGGAGCATCTGCTCAGCTGACAGTCCCTAGTGAGGCAGCTTTGTTTTGTCCAAGGCACCGATCATGAGTAATGGATCTGGCTAAGCCTGATAGTGCATGATGTAATTGTCAGAGGATTTTAATTATCAGCACATTTCATGTGGGATTTTTTTTTTCTCACCCTCACACCCCCCCCTCAGTTTGGGGTTTGGTTCTCTTTCAGACAGTTTTGAATTTGCATAAACTTTGGGAAGTTCAGATAGGCCAGGAAGGAGCTGACATATTTGCATGTCCACTTTTCTCTCCCCTACCCCCCCCTCCTCCTCCTCCTCCTCCTCCTCCTCCTCCTCCTCCTGCCGCTGCAGAAGAAATGGGAGAAGCTGCACAAGCCATTTGCAAAAAATGAAATGATTGATGGTGCGGCATCATCTTTAAGAGGATAGATATCAAGAAGGATGCAGATTCCAATCCAAATGTTGAATGCAGAACTTTAAAAATATATTCTTATGATCCCATTGGGCATTCAATAGATGTAGAAATGTCAACAGTAATTGAAAGTGGTAATTACTCCAAATTATTTCCAGGCCAGTTGTCCTTGGACTTGGTTTTAACTGCACTGCTTATCTTACATCAACTCTGACAGGGTCAGGGGAAAAAATGTGTGTCTATGTACAATGACTTGGAGGAGTGTATTTTAGGGATCTCCTGTTTAAGTAAGAACAGGCCAAGCTTCAAGCTCCTGGGAGGGCAGATTTAGTGTGTTTGGTCATTCTGTTGTATTAAAAATTATTCAAGTTGTGTGCCATTTTTTTTAGTTTATTTTGGGTACTTTATTTCATTTCCATGTTCCAATGTTCCCGTTTTATAAAAAAGAAAAGAAAAAAAAGCAAATCTTAGATCAAAGGGCTTCAACCTAATTGATAATTGAATCATCTCTGGATATCTGAGAGATCCTGGCTGAGTGAGGTAAATAAAAGTAGCCAAGTACAGATGTGCTCTTCAATAGCTAGAAGATGGTCTTACCTCAATGGCTGAATACCCACTGTATCTGACAGGCTTGGGGTAAACCACACACGTCTGTCAGACTGAATGAAAGCCAGATAAGCTTTTTACAGCAAGTCTGCACTCCCAAAATGGGTGGGGTTAGTTTGGAGAGTATTTTGAAGGTACTATATAGATAGTCCTTGATTTACGATCACCGTTGAGACCGTAATTTCAGTCACTAAGCAATGTGGCTGTTACGTGAGTTATCATGTGACCATTTTAACATGGCTATTAAGTAAACCACATGGTTTTTAAGTGAATCATACTTTCCCAATTTGCTGGTTGGAAGCTGCCTGGGAAAGCTACAAATTGCAATTACATGACCAATGGTGATGACAACCATTATAAATGTGGGCCAGTTGCCCAGCACTGAATTGAAATCAATTGTTGTGTGACAATCATAATTTCGAAGAAGGATGGCAAGTCATTTTTTCGGAGGCCATCATAACTTCGAATCATCGTTAAATAAATGGTCATAAGTGGAGGACGACCTGCATTAAGCAATAAAATGGATGTCTTCAGCTTCTAAAGTACCCAATTCATCCCTTAAATTCAATGCAAACGAAAAGGAAAAAAAAAGGTTTGGATCATGTCCCTTTTGAGCCTACAAAAGGGACACAGGCAGGCAGGCTGCACTTTTAAATGCCTGCAGTAAGTTATAAATTCGATTGCAAGCATGTATAGGTGATGGATTTCAAGCCGTAGGAAAGGTCTCTAAGACTTTGGAAAAAAACCTGCTAGTTAAAGCCAGTGACATTTGGCTACATGGCCCAGCTGCCTAAGAACTGATTAGGAAACAAGAAAAACATGAGCACCCACAAGGTGGCAATAGCTCCCAGGAATGAACAATGGGTGAGTAGCCTCCTTCTCCTCTCATAAACCTCAGACAATCAATAGATGTTAGCGAATTTATATAGAGCCCATACCTAATGGAAAGCCAAGATATATGGGGGATTCATTGGGACTCCCAGTGGCCTTGCTTTTAATGGTGAAATGAAAAGCCTTGACACATATAAATTGAGGAAGGAGTCTCCAGATGCCTACTCCCTCAAAGGAACTCTGCATCCATGCATTGGTATCTGAGTAAGGTGTCTCCATGCAGCAGTCATAGAGGATCTAGGAGAGCAAATTCAACCCATCTGCCCCTTCTCCAACTGCCGTGAATCATCTACCACTCCCCCATGGATTTAGCCATATGACAGCATTCTTTGAGCACAGGGTCAAATTCTCTGGACCACGGCCTATAGAACCGTCAGCAGCTTCTTCATCAGGAATGCCTTTTTTTTTCAAGATTGCCCATTGACTCTTCTAGAGCAGACATGTCAAACACAAGACCCGGGGGCTGGATGTGGCCCACAAAGCCATCCTGGAAACAGTGAGGGAATGGCCCCCACTGCCTTGGCCTGGCCCAGGCCAACCGGGAGCCAATGTACAATTTTGTGGTGGCCATCTGTGCTGAAACGCATTCAGTCTTAGCTCCACATGGCCATCTAGAAACAGTGAGGAACCAGCCCCTGCCGCGTCGGCCCCGCCCCCTGAGTGCATGCTGGGGAGGTGTTACCCTTTGTGAGGAATGAAGAAATGGACCATACCTTGGTGCTTACCCCAGTCCCACCCCCTTCTGCCAGAGACCCTCAGATCTGTCCCAATCCTGTCCAGGCCCCCACAGGCACCCTTGACGTGAACGATGTAGAGCTGGCCATGCCCACCCAGTAGGCCATATCCACTCCATCCATGCCCACCCAGTAGGCCGCACCCATCCTGGCCACACCCATCCGGACCCCCGAGGGCAACCGTAATGCTGATGCGGCCCTCAATGAAATTGAGTTTGACACCCCTGTTCTAGAGCAAGGGCAACCTCAGCTCTTCTACCATGTTTCCCTGAAAATAAGCCCTATCCCGAAAATAAGCTCTAGCTTGATTTTTACATGTGTGCCTAATATAAGCTCTAGCCCCAAAATAAGCTCTAGTTAAGAACCCGCCCACTCTGTCCCAATGTCTGGTTGTATGAGTTGGGGCAAGGTTCATGCATAAAAATCAAGCTAGGATAGGGGTGAGGGGTGGAGCCGCTGCATGCATCCCGCATCCACTTACCTCAGGGCCCCTGCAGCCAAGCCTCACACGTCACAACACCCGCCTTGCCTCGTAGCCATGGCACCAGCAGAAGCAGCCCCGTCCAGCACGAGCCTGCGTGGCCGCTGGCCCATTTCTTCTGGTTGCTGGTGGCTGCTTGCAGGACATGACGTGATGCATCACGCTGGTGCCGCCACTTGCACCAGGATGCCACCAGGTGCGTTGTGCTGGTGCTGCCGCTCACAGTGGGGCACCATGTGGCGCATCACACCACGTGGCCTCCTGCCACGAGTGGCCACAGAAGTTGGGTGGCAGCGTGACAGGTGTCAGGGTGTGGGAGGCCTGGCTGCAGCGGTCCTGAGGTAAGCGGGTAAAACATCCCCCGAAAATAAGACCTAGTGCCTCTTTTGGAGGTAAAAAAAAATATAAGACCTTGTTCTTGTTCTCTAGTCTTGTCTCCTCGCTTGCCTGTTAAACTCGTTGATGTCTTCTCTTTGCTCTCGTTTTTTGTTTATGGCCCCATTTTCTCATGGATGTTTTTATTAAGAAAATGGGTGATGGAGTCATAGGTATTTTGCTCTTACAGCTGTCATATCTTCTAAAAACATTTTGCAGCACTTGATATTATGGTGGACTGTTAAACGTGCAAGCCTCCAAAAGTGTCATAGTTGCCTACATTAATATAGAAGGTTAATGAAATGTAAATTTCATTATTTTGTGAATCAGTGCACCTACTAAGGCTAAACCCTGAGCCCTTTGGTGCTATACAGTATAGTTAGGCATCAGGGACCGGTTCCATGGAGAGAAGTTTTTCTGCAGACCGGAAGGGGCGTAGTTTCATGTGCTGCCTGCATCCTGCAAATGGGGCTTTGCTTGTTTGCGCGGCCCAGTGCTGGTCCACGGACTGGAGGTTGGGGACCTCTGACTTATAGCAGTTCATTTAGCGACCGTGCAAAGTTACAACAGCACTGACATATGACAGTTTTTCACACTTACGACTGTTGCAGCATCCCCACAGTCATGTGATCAAAATTCAGACGGTTGGCAACTGGCTTATATTATTGATGGTTGCAGTGTGCTGGGGTCATGTGATTGCTTTTTGTGACCTTCTGACAAGCAAAGTCAATAGGATAGCCTGATTCACTTAACAACTGTGTGACTAATTTAACCACTGCAGTGATTCACTTAACAACTGTGGCCAGAAATGGGCAAAATTCACTTAACCACTGTCTCTCTTGGCATCAGAAATTTTGGGCTCAATTGTGGTTGTAAGTCAAGGACTACCTGCACCATAAAATTCAGTCATAGGTATTTCGTCCCCCCAGCTGCTGGGAAGACCTTCCATATTTTATTCAGGCCCTGTATGCATTAGCCTCCACCCTCATGCAGGTTGCCACCTCAAATCACCTCTGGCACACTATTGTCAGACTCATCTCTGGCATATTATTGTGAAGGAAAAATGTAAAGTGCTAATTATGTGATAATGGATGGGATAGAATAAGTTCCCCTGAGATTCCATTTTTATCCGACGTCTACAATAATGGCCTTGAATCATTAGAACCTAAAAACTCAAATACTGACAAAAGTCAGACATTATTACAGCTGTCACAGATCCTTCCCTTGTTTAATGACCATAACTGGGACCCGCAACTCAGTTGTAAAGCAAAGTGGTTGCAAACTGAAATCACAACGGTGCTTATGATCATACTTCAGCTTTCCTTGGCTAAACAAGGACTACCTACACAGGCAAAACTCTTGGCCAGGTGCTTTCATCTGATTTGCATAGTGCCTTCTTTTGACCCTTCCCCACATGGCATCTGTACCCAGACTGGTACCACTGAGGAAAGAAATCAAGTTAAGTGACCTTATGGATTTTCTCAATTAGTCGGTTAAGTAATTATTCAACTTACAATCCTAAACATACTTACTGCAGAGAAATTAACTGGGTTATATTTATGTTTCAGCAAATGTGCTTAGAATTATGCCTTCTAATGTCCTATTATGTGGAATTATGATAGTAAACATGGTTTGCATTATGCTACAGATCTGCATACATTTGCATATGAGAAAAACAGTTTAAATATAACTAGTGTTATATTTAAATTAAGCTTATTGCTAGAACAGCATTCCGATTCTTTTTCCTTAGCAGGGAATTCTTCTTTTAAGCCACTAAGTGGTACTGTATATGAACAATCTTTATAGGTATTTTAAGAGCTGTACAGGTAGTCCTCAACTTATGACTACGACTGGTACTGGAATCTCAGTCATTGAGCAAAGTGGTCATTGAGTGGGTCACCCATATGACCGCTTTGGTCAATGAGGACAATCCCAGCTCTCCTGGGTTGGTTGTTAAGCAACAGTACATTAAGCATATAAAGCAAAAGAGCTGCTTGTTGAAGGAGGGCAGGCAGCTCCCTCCAAGTGTGGGAGGGAATTCTTCCAATGGACTGCAGAAGCAAACCATGGATCTTCAGGATCCAAGCTCAGGTCTTTGGGATCTGCCCTCCATTTCTCCAAACCGAGAGTTCCTGTCACTTCTGTGTATGGTGAGGAATTCCTGTGTTGGGCTGAAGAAACAATATGTAACAGTAACAGAGTTGGAAGGGACCTTGGAGGTCATCTAGTCCAACACCCTGCTCTCACAGGAAACCTATACTATTTCTGATAGATGGCTGTCCAGTCTCTTTTTTAAAAGCCTCCAGTGTTGGGGCACCCAGAATTTCTGAAGGCAATTTGTTCCACTGGTTAATCATTCTCATTGTTAGGAAGTTTCTCCTTAGTTCCAGGCTGCTTCTCTCCTTGGTTAGTTTCCATCCATTGTTTCTTGTCCTGCCTACAGGTGGTTTGGTAAATAAGTTGGCCCCCACTTCCTTTTGGCAGACCTTCAGGTATTGGAATACTGCTATCAAGTCACCCCTGGTCCTTCTTTTCACTAGACTAGGTATACCCAGTTCCTGCAATAGTTCTTCATATGTTTTAGCTTCTAGGCCCCTAATCATTTTTGTTGCTCTTGTCTGAACTGTTACCAAAGTCTCAACAACTTTTTTGTATTGGGGTGACCAAAACTGGATGCAGTGCTCTAAGTGTGGTGTTACCAAGGCTTTGTAGAGTGATACTAGTATTTCACACCATCCCTGATTCCATCCCTCTATTAATGCAACCTAGGATTGGTTTGGCTTTTTTGGCTGCTGCCGCACATTGTTGCCTCATCTTTAAATGGTTGTCCGCTAGGTCTCCAAGATCCCTTTCACAGTTACTGTCATTAAGCCAGGTTTAACCTAGTGTATACCTGTACTTTTGATATTTCTTGCCTAAGTGTAAAACCTTGCTTCTCTCTACGTTAAATTTTTTTGTTGGATCACAAAGATTTGAGCTTTGTCTTTGCCACAGGACAAAGAATTTCTCTTCCACTTCAGAATAATGGCAGCACTCTAAACTATCAGGAAGACCCATGTGCAAAAGCAATACACCAAAACTAATGATCAGATTTTGCTAATAAGAAAAATGTGTATATTTAAGAACAAGGATCTGCAAATACAGAGCAAAGGTCCATCTAGGCTAGTAATCTGTCTAAATTTAAAGCAGTTAACTACAAAGTGTCTTTGTTTAACCCTGCTTCCTTCCCCAGATTTGCAAGTTTCTGGAAGGGAATTACATTTTTAATTTTGTTTGCCTTGGGGTGTATTTGAGTTTGGACTTTTGGATCTTATTAGACATAGAAATAAGTTTCTACTTGCTTCCTTTTCTTATAAATTGTCAACAATACTCTTAAAATTATTATATAAAATTATTATATAAAAAAGTAGAAGAGAAATTTTAAATACTTTTTTTGGTTTATGTAGCCATAGATCCAAACAAAATCTAATAGTCGTATATTTATTTATTTTACAAAATATTTAAATTTATCCATTAAAATTTCTCATTACATCAAAACTATCAGTGATTTGAAATCTGCCACTATCAAAATCTAATATTGAGTTTTTTAAACAATTGAAATAGATACAATCTCATGTCTGTTAAGTACAATTACTGACACCTATTGATCTTGTGTCAGACTATTATCAAAGCCACTGACCATCAATAGTTTGGCTTAGCATTTCTTAGAAATTTTGATGTATCTGGCATCTGCTGTAATAGAGTCTAGCATGTAATCTAGTTTTAAGGGTGTCTGTTGAAATTCTTAGACATTTTAATTTAAAAAAAATTGTAAGGTACTGTTACTGTTTAACTTACCTTGAAGTATGTCATTTTTAAGAGGATGAACTTAGATCTCTCAAGGACCTGGATACAAGCTCCAGGAATTACATTGCTGACTTCCTTTTTAGGACAACTCCATTCTTTTTTCATTTAATGAGATGCAAAATTTAATTGGTTATTGTTATGCTTAATTAGATTTTCTTCAGGGGAAAATATTTATAGTGATCCTAAGAATTGTAGCAAATCCGAGTTACATTTGGAAGCAGGCTATTTTGTTATTAGCCATTGGCTTCAGTACAGAAGACACATGTCAGTTAATATAAGACTATATATGATGGTATCAAAACTACATTTTCTTCTTCAAACATGAGCAAAATCATAATTAGAATGTATACATAGTTAATTAATATTTCCCTTTTCAGTTATTAAAACTGCAGGGCACTCTTCCATTATGCTGAAGGGAAAAGTAAAACAAATACTTAAATAATAATAATGGATTACACCAAAAGACATCTTTCCCTCTCTGAATTCTACCCAGGCAACAAGTAGATTAAAAAAAAAAACCCCTGCCTGTCATGGCATCTGATGGACCTGAAATAATACTATATCCATCAGGAATAGTGAATCTCAGGCCTACAAAGTATTTGATTCTGCTCCCTCTTCCAAAACTCTCAGCCTCTCCCTCCTGACTGAGAGTAACAACCCTATGAGGAGGGTTAGACTGGGAGAGAAGGTCTCACCCAAAGAGAGCTTCTATGGCTGAAGGAGACTTGGACCAGCATATTATCTACAATCAAATTGTAGTCCATGTGGCTTATATTAAAGTCTCATGAGCACAAGAGGGAGTAATTTTGAGGGCAACAGTTCTAGTAGAACAGTTCTCCACCATCTGGTCAGAGTTAAGGAAGCTTCTTGGATGAGAAGCGAAACATCTTCAAAGAAAAACCAGTTGCCTCCTGAAAAAGCACCTTTGGGACAACCAAGACCTGGATGACTGAGAATCTCCATAGACATTTAGCTATGCACTTTGGGATGAACACCCTTCGAATGGTGCGGGATTATGAATGGATTTCCAGAAAACATTGCAGACTACAGGAACAGGGCAGAAAACATGCCGCAGCCAGAAGGCTCCACACCCATTTGCACTACTCAGGTGACCCTGAGGACCCAGAAAACCTCCAAATGGCCCCAGTGACTCTCTAAAAGAATGCAAATGACCGGCAGTTTGCAAAGAATATAAATCCTTCCATTCGGCAACATCCGTTCAGAGCTGAAGAAGCTTCTTGGATGAGAAGTGAAAAGTCTTCAAAGAAAAACAAGAAAGTCCATTTGCCTTCTGAAAAAGCACCTTTGGGACAACCATGGCCCAGATGTCTGAGAATATCCATAGACAGTTCTAGTAGAAGGGAAAAGACACAACTTTACAATTGTTCCTTGAAGAATCTCATCCGTGCTACCATAAAGATCTAAAATAACATCCACTGATATAAATGGAGGTTATTTTAACTGTGCTGCTGGGTGGAGCAGTGTCCCTCAACCTTGGAGATATCTGGATTTTAACACCAAGAATTCAATTTTGAATTCTTAATTATATTAATGAATTCAAAATCAATTCAATAATTTAATTTAATCCTTATAAAATGAATCATATGAATTAATTCAAAATCAATTTAATAATTTAATTTAATCCTTATAAAACGAATCACATGAATTAATTCAAAGTCAATTTTGGGAATTGGAAGGTTGAGAAACACTGCAGTTTTGACTATGATGAGAGAGACATGGTGTAGAGCAGTGTTCCTCAACCTTGACAATTTCAAGGCATGTGGGCTTCAATTCCCAGAATTTCACAGCCAGCAATGCTGGCTGTGGAATTCTGGGAGTTGAAGTCCACATGCCTTAAAATTGTCAAGGTTGAGAAACACTGGTGTAGAGGGATTGAAAGTGGAGGTGGGGTGGGTTCTCCATCGTAGAGGGAAAAGGCTAATTAATGCAAAAAACCCCATTCACCCATTTTCTATTTCAGACCATTCTTTGCTCCACCAAAACACACACACAAACACACACCTATTTAATAAAAGAAAAATAGAATTCTGCGAAATGGCATTTTTCTAGCAAGAATGATAACCCAGGAAGGTAACTGAAAAAGTGAAAATACTAAAAGGGCTTTGAGTCACGAATGAAATAATCCCAGGCGATTTTGCTTGCACAAGTCCTGAATAAAAGCTGCCCTGAAGTCCCTCCTTTCAACAGCTTGAAACATAGCTATTGAAGTCTGTTGGCCTGATTCTCGTGACAGCTATACATATGCAAAAAAAAAAAAAAAAGTATGCAAGCCAATTGCTGTGCCTATAAATAGATACTGGATGTGCAATTCATAATGAGAAGTGAGAGATGCATAAGTAGCTCCTTAATCGTTGATTTTCGTTTCTTTTTTTTAAATTATTTTTGAAAATATGTTTTTAAAAAGTGGTACATGGAAGCATTGGAGAAGATCCATTTAACGTTTTACAATATGTGCCCAAAAAGGTAAATGCAATTAAATGTTCTGTTAAAGTATGCTTAAGAATATTACAGTCTTAATTTCTGACCTTTTCTTATCCCCCTCGCAATGAATAGTTCATTTTCTTAATAGGATACCTAAAACTAAGCTGTTCGTGTTTGAATCCATTTACCTTTGGCTGCCAGATTTTGAAGGGAGATGATAATGGACACCCAGGTTCTTTTGCTTGAGACCTGTTCCAAAGTGGACGTACACACACACACACACACACATACACAAAAATTTGATGGGCAAAAAATACAAATGGTTTGCAAAGAGAGTGGCAGAAAAGTGAAAGGGGCTTTTGGGAAAATAGCATTTTTTTTAACCAAGGAAACTGGGAATAAAGGCAAATTTCTTCATATATCAGTGTATAGAATTCATTTCCCCAAACTGTGGTAAATTGGTGACTGCCAGAGATTACAGATTGTCCTCACCTTACACCTTACCCCTAGGGACCATTCGAAGTTACAATGGCACTGATGAAAACATGACCTATGGCCGTTTTCACACTTATGACCGTTGCAGCATACCCATGGTCACATGATCAAAATTCAGATGTTTGGCAACTGGTTCATATTTATGACGGTTGCAGTGTCCTGGAGTCATATGATCAGCTTTTGCAACCTTCTGGCAAGCAAAGTCAATGGGGAAACAAGATTCACTTAACAATCGTGTTACTAACTTAACAACTACAGGGATTCATTGAACAACTGTGTCAAAAAAAGGTCGTAAAACTCACTTAGCACATTTCTCACTTAACATCAACAATTTTGGGCTCAATTGTGGTCGTAAGTCGAGGACTACCTGTATAAGGCTTTAAAAGGAGACAGATTTATTCGTGGAGCGAGTTTTGACCATGACACTAACCAATGAATGGAATGAAAGGAAACGGAAACGGAATAAAGTTACAAATATAAAAATACTGAAGAAACATCATGGTTTTGGACTCAACCCCTTAGACTTCTTAAAAACATCTGTGTTGACACTGGTAAAATCAAAATGAGGGCAAATGTGTCCAGCCCTCCCCAATTTGATGATCTCCAGATATTTTAGACTGCAAGTCCCGTCAGCCATGACCAACATGGACAAGTTTAAGGAAGATGGGAAGGGCTCAGGTGGAAGAAAGCTGAGATACACATTTAGACTGATGTTTTGCATAGCTAGATAAAACATTGGTCTTGATCCAATTACCTTATTGCTTTTAATGGTCCTTCAGATAACATATATCAACCAATGGTAACATTCTACTGAAAATTTGTATGGGCTCAGAAGCTAAATAGCATGAAGCCTTGCTATATACCCTACATTTGAGGAAATAGTCTTCTTAAATGTCTCTTCCTAGAGATTTTTCATGGGACTTACCTGTAGTTGATAAGTTTTAATCCCTTCCTTCATGGAAAGCTCTTCAGCCCAAAAGAGTCAAGAGAGCTCAGACTCTCCATGTTGATGATTCTGAATGCAAAATATCTGTACAAAAGGGATCCCAGTAAATTATAGAACAGATGGCTACCCTATGTCACACCAGGATTTTGCAATATTGGATTCCACAGCAAGTGAACGCCATACATACAAAAAGATAATTAAAGCATGCCTATAGATTTAAATATGGATGAGCCATCATTTTCTGTTGCTCAAGGTTATAAATACTTAGTGGTTGCTAAATAATGCACTCACATTAAAAGATTTGATGGTGTGTGTGTGTGTGTGTGTAGGCATGCACATGCTGGTAATTTAAAATGTCTTTGCTTTTAGGACAAGCAGACCTGGACAATTATTGAAGTTTATCTCTTGACTGCATCCATGCCTAATGAAATTTGGAAATGGATGGGATTACTCCTATGTCTCTGAGCCAGGGTTACTCAGAATCAAGCCCAAGGAAGATGCTCAGCAGATGAGGACAGCCACAAAATAAGGGCTCTTTGCAGAAATTCATTCACTTGTATCTTAAACTAAATACTCTTCAGTACTGAAAGTCAGTAAGCCAGAAGTCCACAAGCCGGCTTAAAGTTCAAGGTGCCATCTTCACATGTCGTGGAAGTGAGGCCTTCAAACCAGCCACGGTCTCTGCCCCTTCAAAAGCATACATCTGTAAAGCCTTATATACTATAATACAAAAAGAGAGAGAGAGAGAAATAAGTTGGAAAAAATACTTATAATATTGATGCAGTATGGTCCTATAAAGAGTAAGGAAAATGACCTTGACCGAAATATGAAGGAGCTGTCACCCAGGTTGATTTTTTAAGTCCAGAGCACTAGGTAACATTTGGAAATGCCTCCATAATTTATTAACTCTATATTGAAGAGGAAGTATACCACAATCAGACTTGCAGCTGTCCATTATAGCCAATCTCAATAAAAGTAATTTCAACTCCTTTCCATGGAGTTGATTTCTTGGTCTAATCTACCTAGTTGAGCTGACTTATGGAGGTCCAGGTACTTCTAAAAGATCAGCCCTATGGCTACAAACCGAAAATATATTTGGCTGGGATAGCACTGCTTCATCACCTGTGGATAAATCTTTGTTTTAATTTCCAAAAATGTCAGAATAAAGATGTGTAAGATACAAACAGTCTCTCCTAACTTTTAAAAGAGTCTCAAATGTTTGCTTCTTACAGCAGAAACATTTCTAAATTATTACTTAAAGAAAATGTTTTCCCCATTCTCAGGGATGGGAACTAAAAGAGATTTACGTATTTTGTTGTAGGAACATAAAGAGAAAGATCCTTCCCTTATTATATAAATTGAGCTTGTTAATGGTCTCTTTACACTGAACTTGGTATAACTTCATGGATTTCTCTGCTAGTTTTGGAGGGAAGTGGTTTGCAATTGCTGATTGGTTGGTATTTGGTTGGTTTTACTTCTCAGTCTAGCCTACACTCCTGGTTTTTCCCAGTAGGCTCTTATCCAACTGCTAAGTAAATCTAAATCTGTGGGGTTTTTGTTTTTTTTACAATGAACCTATTTTGGATAGGTGCAACTTCCTGGCCCGGCTAATTTGGCCTACAAATATGTAAGCACATAAAGCTAATTGCAACTATTTTTCATTTTATTTGAGAATACAGTTTCATGTTAGTTATTGATACTATGCACTGTTCCATTAGCTTCTAGTGAAAGCCCGTAATAGTCTTTGCACATCCACATACCAAGCCATTTCAGTCTTGATTCCTTATTTCTCCATGGATATTTTCAAGGGCCTGAATCTGGACATTGTTCCAAGTATGCTGAATGCTTGTCAACCTGAATCTGTTGATTGAGCAGAGTAAGATTCCAGACATGTGGAAGTATAGATGGTCTTAAACAGTGCTTTTTTTGTAAAAAAAAAAAAAAAAAGGTGCCGGAACTCACACACATCATACAACCCGCCTTGCCTACCCTACAAGGTTCCATCCAAAAAAGGTGCCGGAACTCGGTTCTGGGCATTCTATGACAAAAAAAGCCCTGGTCTTAAACCTTATTGATACAAGAATAAAAAAGGATTTTACTACTGTTAAGTGCTTCCACATTAGGCTTTTATGGTGTAATCATGCGGCCTTATTTAGTTTTATTTCCGTATTTTTCCTCCATCTTCATACATAAGGTTGGTGAGAAAGTTACCAAGTTTAAATTTAAAAATCTGTTGCTTCTGCTCAAACAGAATTTCTGCCAGATAGAAGTTCTTGCATTTTAGCATTTGCAAGTAGTTTGAATTCATATAAGGAAGTGAAATACCCCAAAACTTTCAGCGTTTTTTTAAAAAATACTAACATGTCATGCTATTTTTAAACAGATCCAAAATCTTGTTGTATTTTTGAATGTGCTCAAATGGCAGGCAATCTACTCAAAGTGGTGGGGCTGTCTGATGAACAAGCCAAGACAGTTTTCTCTTTGATGCAAAAGAATATCAGTTGCATATATTAGTCCAGACATTTCTTCAAATCCACATAACTTCACACATAAGTGAACAGTTCTGGCCTTATGGAGCTGTCAGAAATTTTTTTAAAATACTTTTTAACTTGTGTGTCTTTAACAGCTGGCTCATCTGAGGAAATTTAGCAGGAAATGCATTTTCTTTCTTTCCTAAAGTGGATTAAAAACATTTCAGTTGCTCAATTTCTGTATCACTAGGGGGAAAAAAAGGCCAGGATGATGGCATTCTAAGTACTTTTTATAGTGCCCTTCAGGCAATCCTCAAAGGTAAATCAAAATATACAATAGGCTAAAAGCCACAGAGTTGCAGAAAAGAGCAAAAATTATATCTTCAAAGCTCAGGATTATTTTTCTTTTTAGATTTTTTGCCTGGAATCAAAAGGATGATGTTTGGCACAAATTTAAACTCTATATCTATATCTATATCTATATCTATATCTATATCTATATCATCTATATCTATATCTATATCTATATCTATATCTATATCTATATCTATATCTATATCTATATCTATATCTATATCTATATCTATATCTATATCTTGATTGATCAATCTATCATATTTACAAAGTGTCCATCTCCCTCAAAGAGAGACTCTGGGCAGTGTTCAATAAAATATTAAAAGCATACATTTTAAAGGAGGCAAGGAATGTTTAAAATTTAAAAGGCTGGGAGAGATATTTCAGGGCACTAAGCTGCCACTGCTGCTGCCACATGGGCATGATGGCTATGGCAGCAAGGGGTGTGAAAATGGGAAGCCATCGGTTGCCGCCATTTCCCCACCATCTGCTTTAACCGCCTCTTCTGCTCAGAGCCTGGCATGGCAGTGGCAGAAGGGGGTGTGAAAAAGGGGAGGCCTCTGGCCACTGCTGCCTCCCTGCTCTGCACTCTGCCCACGCACTCACTCGCTGACCTGCATGGGTCTCCCTCCAGCCACCCACAGCACTCTTGGCTGTGTGGAGTTGTCCTGCAGCAACTTGACAGCAGCGGGTTGGCAGAGGCAGGTTGGCAATGTTGAGTTGCAGTGTGTTATCCCATTCTGCAATAAGCAGCCCCACGGCTGCATGCTCCTCTATGCGGCCCAAGCAAAGCTGCAGAGCCATGTTTTATGCCTTTTTGAAAGGCCAGGAGAGTAGGGGGGAGCACCTCAACTCCAGGGGAGATATTTTCTGTAGGGCTGGTGCAACAGCAGAGAAGGCTCTCTTCCTGGACCCCACCAGTCAGAATTCTTTGGCTGACATCGTCTGTAACATACCTTCCCTGCCTGACTAGGTGGGGTGGGCTGATGTAATTGGATGAAGATAGTTTCATGGATAGCCTTGCCCCATGCCATGTAGGGCTTTAAAGGTCATATCCAACACTTTGAATTTGACCCTGAAGCAAACTGGCACCTAATGTAGCTCAAGCAGGAGACATGTGATATGTGCCATTCTTTGAGCATCCAAATGGTCTTTAACAGTTGCAGCGCTGGCACCAAGGAAGGCCTTCTCCTTGGTAGCCTTCTGCTGCACTCCAGATGACAGGGATATCTTCAGAAGGCTGCCTACTGAAGGTCTTGGCAAAGGATGTTTGCTTCTTCTTTGCTTGACAGGAACTCAGTGGCACATCTAATCCTCTTCAAATCTCTCAAGATGAGAAAGAAAAGGAGAAGACATCATGCTTTTTACTAGGGATCCTTTCTCATGGACCATGCAACTATGAAGTAGGCAACATGTGGCCAGACGTGGTACTGCAGTTTTCCCCGCCTCTAAAAGCAGGAGGCTTTGACACCATACTCTGCACACCTGAGAATATTCTCTCTCATTAGGAGCAGCACAATATTGTCAAGTAACTCTCTGAAGATATTTGTGAACCATTTCAAGATGCTGCTGCATGGAAAGGAGTATAGAAACATTTCTTGACTAGCGTCAATAATGAATACTAGATTTGCTAGATCTAGTTTGAATATTTATTGGATTTCCCCCGATTATTTAGGATGTGCAAATTTTATGAGATACAGTTTTTGGTTTCAGCCATTATTACTGCTAAAGTACTTTAACTGTGTAATGATTTTGTGATGAATGTACATTTAACATATTCTCATGCCAGAAAGGTACTTTGATTGAGTTACTGTTTGTAAATATTAAGACAGGGCACTGATTTGGATCTGATTTGGAAAATGTGCTGCTGTGCTATACAGGTAGTCCTCGACTTATGAACACAATTGAGCCTAAAATTTCTGTTGCTAAGTGAAACATTTTGTCCCATTTTATGATCTTTCTTGCCACGGTTGTTAAGTGAATCACTGCAGTTGTTAAGTTGGTAACATGGTTGTTAAATGAATCTGGCTTGCCACTGCTTGTCAGAAGGTCGCAAAAGGTGATCACATGACCACCACCCCCCAAGGCACTGCAAACGTCATAAATATGAGTCACTTGCCAAACCTCTGAATTTTGATCATGTCGCCACGAGGATGCTGCAACAGTCGTAAGTGTGAAAAATGGTCCTAAGTCACTTTTTTCAGTGCTGTTGTAACGTTGAGCTGTCACTAAATGAATTGTTGTAAGTCGAGGACTACCTGTAATCAATTTCTGTGCGGTGCTGTTTTTGGTCTCCCCACTTTCCAATGCGAATTCTCCCCAAGTGAATCTAAAGCTTTACAAAGCCCAGCTAAACGGCATAAAACTTTCATATTCCTCAGCTTCAATATTTTATTCTCAGCAGTTCTGGAGAGAAGATTTAAGACCACATGCCAAAACATTGTGCCCTTGTGTTGATGGAATTTTCAAATTGCTGGTCTTTCTTTTATTATTCTGCCTTTTCTGTACAGACTGCTGCAGTTTACTCACACCTCTTATCAACTTTTTTTTCCCTGAGGGTTTGATGAATTTTATGTAGATCACCTGTTCTGCAAACAAGACTCTTGCTTTGTGTTCATTGTAGTTGAATTTTCAGCAAACAGCAAGCACAATTTAGCAGCAAACAGCATTCAGTTAGTTTACACACACACATACACAAACAAAACATACCACCGATACCTTTTTTTGTTCTCTAGCGCTAGCTTTTCATCACAAACTGTTTAGCCAGCAGTTATTTATTATAAAATAAATTAATGCCACTTATTTCTAATGACTTTAACTGTGATATAAATGTTTTGTAGTTTGCCATTAGATTTAATTATTAGTATCTGTAATAATAGTGACCATAATAGCAAAGATTTAAATTGACATTTAACACATATTTTCATATAAGTAAATATTCATAGAATTGTACTGTCAATTATTTTCTTAATCAAAATATTTTTGTTGTCCAAAGAGCTGCTTCAGTCAGTTTTGGTAGTCCTCAGCTTACGACCACAAGTGAGCCCCAAATTGCTGTTGCTAAGTGAAACATTTGTTAACTGAATTTTGCCCCATTTTATGACCTTTCTTGCCACAGTTGTTAAATGAATCACTGAAGTTTTTAAGTCTGTAACATGTTTGTTAAGTGAATCTGGTTTCCTCATTGACTTTGTTTGTCAGAAAGTCACAAAAGTTGATCACATGACCCCAGGACACTGCAACCCCAGGATACTGCATCCAAATCATTTTTTTCAGTGCCGTTGTAACTTCAAACGATCACTAAACAAACTGTTGTAAGTTGAGGACTATCAGCAGAGCATTGCATTTCAAAGTGATATGCTCTTAGAAAAAGCTACTAGCATACCGTGTTTTCCCCAAAATAAGACCCAGTCTTATTTTTTATTTTTTATTTTTTTTGCCTCCAAAAGAGGCACCAGGTCTTATTTTCGGGGGGTGTCTTTTCCACAGTCTCACCTTGTGATGGTGGCACCGACAGCCCCGCCCAGCTGGCCCACTTTAGTGGCCAAAGGAAATGCCTCTACAGCTGAGAATGGAGCTCCGGCCTGCATTTCACCGTCAGAGGTCTTTCCAGAAAGGCCTCTGCAGCCAAGAACCAAGCTACGAATTGAATCTATAGCTCAATTCTGCAGAAGCCTTTTGGGAAGGCCTCTGAGGGTGAAATGTAGGCCAGGGGGAATCCGGAGCTCCATTCTCAGCTACAAAGCCCTTTCCTGAAGGCTTCTGGTGGTGAAATGCAGGCCGGGGGGTGCTGCAGAAGAAGTGGGCTGGCGAGGCAGGTGTCAATTCATGGGAGGCCTGGATGCAGCAGTAAGCAGGTGCAGGGCACATGGGGCAACTCTGCCCCCCACCCCCTTCTTAGCTTGATTTTTAGGTGTGCACTGTGTCCCAAAACTAGGGCTTATTTTTGGGTAGGGCTTATATTAGACCCACCCCCAAAAATCAAGCTAGGGCTTATTTTCACGGTAGGTCTTACTTTCAGGAAAACATGATATTAGATTTCTCACACTGCTGAATTTTCAAAGGGCAATTGCATTTTCTATGCCTACCATAATTTTTTTTAAAAAAAAATCATACCATGGTTTTCCTATCAACATCAGTGAACTTCTTCATAGTATGGATTAGGCAATATGGGACATATAAAACATATTCTGGTTATGTGACTAAAACTTTCCACTGATCTCTGGAGGTGTCAACCCATAGTCATATTTTTAGTCCTTCCAATTCGCACAAAGATGGCTGGTTTTCTATCGGTAACAACTGGTCACTTAACAACTGGTCATTTAGCGACTCTTCAAAGTTATGACACACTGCCAATTAGTACTTATGACTCGAAGTTCTGATGTCCAGCCACCTATAGTCACATGATCGCATTTTGGGCGCTTAGGAACCAGACAACCTTTACAGTCATTTGCAGCATCCCATGATTTATGTTTTGTGCCGGAAACTGTCATTTATATGCCACTGTCAGCAAAAACACACATTGTGAACAATGGGTTTGCTTAACAATCTCAGCATTCACTTAATGACCATGGTATTAATTGAATAACTGCAGTGGTCACTTAAAAAACCACCACCAAAAATGTCATAAAATCAGGTTGCTGACAGGATAACCCATTTAACAACCAGCACAACTTACAACCATAATTCTAGGCTCAATTACAGTAATAAGTTGAAGATTATTTGTATCCTTTTCTTTCTCACTTTCCAGCATTTATCTGACCCTTGCCAAACTTCAGAGAAAATAGACTAGGATGACATGACTGAACTTGGATCACTGAACAGGAGGCAGATGAGACATATCTGTTCCTTGTAGCCATGAGGGTGATTATTTATTGATTTATCAGTTGAGTAGCTGTAATGGTAACAGACACTAAGGACTTAAAAAAGCTCCCTTTTGACAGAGCTCTTCTAGTTCTTTGTTTGATTATAAAAATTATAATTAAATCCTTTGATGACTTGGTTGACTGAGCTGAGTTAGTGTAATTGCAAAGAGGATCTGGGTTGAAGCTAACTTCCTCAGAGTTGGCTGGGTGATTTGATCTGATTTTCCTGTTCACATCCTGACCCACTAGCCTGCCCCCATAACCTGCTTAAATGTGTTGTATAAATAGGACTAGATAGCCATCAGATTATGAACAAGGAGATAGGGATATTCTCTCTCTCTCTCTCTCTCTCTCTCGTACATCAAGACCTTTGAGTTTGGGCTCATCTTATATAAAAGCATGACTTGGTTTATTTAGATAGAGAAGGTTAAGTTGTTTCATTGAAAAAAATTGAAACAAGAGCCAAGGATTGTTTTGAAAACTCAAATAAAAGTTAACTACAGAGATATAAAAATGATGACATGCACAAAACCTGGATACAAGCTAATTAGTTATATCTATAGAGAGGTCTCGGAAAGGAAAGATCAAATGAGATAATTGGAACATTATGTAAGTGATTTTGGATGAAAAAAGAAAGCAAGGATGATTCATAATAAGGAAAGAAAAGAGTGATAAGAATTAGTGATAAATCTCTAGTAATTTATAGTGTCTTGTGGTGCCATTCAATAGCACTGTGCAGATCTATCAGTAATCAAGACAGGTTGCTTATTGCCACAACAAAAGTGGGAGTAATTCTATGATGCAATAAATACTGGGGCTTTGGCAAAATACATGCATAGGATCTAATTTGGAATGCAAGAAGAAAGGGAGAATAGTAAAACTTTTCCAAGGGGATGCATGAACAGAATTAAGAAGACTCCTTGAGGTAATTCCTGATAACTTGAGAGATAAACCTATAGTGCTTTAAAGGGAAATTTCTAAGGTGGTTTCCTCCCAGTCCCCCTTTCCTCCGTCTTCCTTCAAGGATGCTTCTTATAGGCCATTTTGTGGTAATGGGTGGACAGAAGAGTCCATCTGAACAGGCCTCTGCAGGGGCTGTCACCTGCAATCATCCCTGTAAATGGCAATGTGATTGTCAGCCTTACCAGGTAGACCAGACAGGAATTCAACCAGATAAACTATTTCTACTTTATTGTGAAGCTATATTACAGAATCTCGCAAGTCTGAAAATACAAGTTTCCCTCCATCACTTTTATGACCTGACAACTTAGGGGTGGTCTTTTCTGAGACTTTTGCTCTGCTCACCAGCCAACTGTGGGATATGTTGTCTCTTAGCTGATATTCCCTAAGTAGCATCTCTTTGCCCTGTTTCCCAAGATCTTTCCCCCATATAGTTACAGTGCTGGAGAAAGAAGAAATTCCAAAAACTGAGCCATTGAAAATTGGCAAGTTGCCACTGAACTTTGACAGTGTGACTTGGGAGAGGGATGTCTTGTGGTGAAAAACAGCTTAGGGTCCATGCAGTCCAATAATCAGACAGTCATTAAAACTTGCATGAGTAACTTTTGAAAATGAAAAAAAATAATCATGACAATACAAGGAATCTTCAACTTATGACCACAGCTGAGCCCAAAATTTCTGTCTCTAAACGAGATATTTGTTACATGAATTTTGCCCCAATTTACGACTTTTCTTGCCATAGTTGTTAAGTGAATCACTGCAATTGTTAAATCAGTAATACGGTTATTAAGTGAACCTGGCTCTCCCATTGACTTTGCTTGTCAGAATTTTTCAAAAGGTGATCACAGGACCCCTGGACACAGCAACTGTCGTAAATATGAGCCACATGCCAAGTGTCTGAATTTTGATGATGTGGGGATGGGAATGCTACAATGGTTGCAAGTGTGAAAAACGGTCATAAGTCACTTTTAGTGCTGTTGTAACTTTGAACAGTCACTAAATGAAGTCTTGTAAGCCGAGGACTACCTGTACTTCTTGTAACCTCCTTAAAACTCACAAGAAAAACATACTGCATAGAACATTACATGCAGAATCAAAGTTAAAATGGAAGGCCATTTCCGAAGTAAATTATGAAAGGAAAGCGTAATTCATAAGAGCAGTTCCATTTTGCTTTTACTTCTGAATGTGAAAAAGTTTTTTAAAAAATATATTTTTGAATAAACATAACACTTTCTTAGCACAAAAAAGATAAGGATCTCTAGTCATCATCAGATCCAATTAGTTTGATAAACACTATAAACACTCCCACAAAGAAGAGGGGTTTCAACCTCTTCTCCAAAGCACCTGAAGGCAGGACAAGAAGCAATGGATGGAAACTAACCAAAGAGAGAAGCAACCTAGAACTAAGGAGAAATTTCCTGACAATTAGAACAATTAATCAGTGGAACAACTTGCCTCCAGAAGCTGTGAATGCTCCAACACTGGAAGTTTTTAAGAAGAGATTGGACAGCTGTTTGTCTGAAATGGTATAGGGTCTCTTGATTGAGCAGGGAGTTGGACTAGAAGATCTCCAAGGTCCCTTCCAACTCCTATCCTATCCTATCCTATCCTATCTTATTAATTCTAAAACCCTCTAATAGCTAAAAAGAGGCAATCTTTGAAATATAGTGGACTGAATTTCTTTCGCACCAGCTGTGCTGGCACAGATATATCTTGGCTGCAATTGTTTCAACATTTAAATCTCTTGAATCCTCTTGATTCAAATGAGTTTCAGGATTTTGTGCGTAAGAAGGATTCCCTCTAGGATTGTGCAAAACATTCCAGCTTTCATATGTTCTAACCTTGGAAAGAGCATTTGATGTGGCAATGGCCTGGCAAGAGCATAGAAGCCTTAGAGCATATGGCCAGATGGAAGATGGTGGCCGGCTGTAGTTGTAAGCCTGCCAGCCTGCCTGATTATAGCTATTTGAAAAAAAGAAAAACTTTATTACGGAATAGTTAGAACGGATGTGGAATGTGAAGCATGTGGGTCATGCTATGCTTCACGTAAGCATTGCTAATGCTGCTGAGGCTTTAAACTACTAGTACATACCAAGTGTGGGCTTGATTGTTGCTTTTTTATTTTTTAAAAAAGTGTACGCTCTGGGCATGCCCTGGTATTGAAACTGAGCATTTAAGCATTTAAAAATGCAGGTTCTATTTCATTTGCGACTGGTTTTATTGAGTTTTGAAATGTGATGTATTTTTCATGTTCTTTTCTTGGACACTAATATTATTCGTCCAGTTAAGAAGTTCTAGCTCTTCCCTTCTTTCCTTTTTCCTTTTCTTCCTTTTTGCAGCTGGTAGCTAATCCTACCCCAAGCAAAAACATCAGCAAAAAAACCTCAACACAATTGCTTTTGTTGGGCTTTCATTTTTCCCCAAAGCATACTACATCTGTTCCTTGAATATACTGTATGTAATAAGTGGGGAATCAGTGTGTACAAAATACAAATTTCCAAAAAGGTAATAAAAAGAAAAATAAAGAACTGGAAAGAAATATAATTTGTGTTAATTGACTTGTTTATTTTAGATGGGATTTGTTTATTTTTAATCTGGGAAATATGTTAATCAAAAAGATTATTAAAGGAATTAAGTGTTTTCTTTACCCTGTAATCTGTTGGTAGAGTTGTTGTTTTTTAAATGGAAGATTTTGATCTTCTGAGAAAAGTGGTCAGGTTGAAAATCTAAGCAGATATTTCCTTGCTAAGAGCAGAGCCTTATTCCTTTGCTTTCCTATAAGGATTTATTGAATTATTTTTTTAAAAAAAAAAGTTTTATAATCATCCTCTTGAGCAAATTTTCTACCATTTGGATGGCTCTTACCACTTCACCTACTTTTGTGTCTTAGAATAGAAAGCTGCTTAGTAATTCTTAATAACTTAAATCATAGGTTGACCTTCCTAGCTAAGTGAAACATCAACCTGGGTCTCCCTTGCAGTTCACAATGATGTCCAATTCAGCTAATGTTCTTCATTTCATTGTATGCAAATATCTCTGCTATGACCGAACTAACTGTTACCCTGCAGTCAATTGCTATGGCTCACAGTGGCCATTTTATCTTGGCCTATACTGGGCTGCCTGCTCTTATCTGGAAGTACCTTGACCAGTGAACCTGTTTTTATTTCCCTGATGAAACACTGGAACCCTTTTGTTTTGTTTTGTTTTTGTTAGGTGAAACTGACAAGTGTTCTGCCAGTTTTGCCTTTTAGTCAAAATAATCAAAATAGTAAAATAGAGGATTGTGGGGCTTTTTTAAGTGGTCCCCTGGTCCACATATCTGACAGGAAGGTTATTAGGATGAAGAAGAGTTAACAGAAGGGGGCTCATGAAAATGGTCTATCAAAGATTCACACATGTAATGGAAGGAATTAATCTCCTGATACTGTGCCAGGGGAATATACTGTAGGAAGTCAGCAACCCCCTCCCCCTTCAGCTCATTTCTACAGCATGCTCCCAGCTTGGAACATTATAAGCATGGTTTAAGGAAATCAATCCTGACTGTCCTTTGGAAAGGCAGATATTGAAGCCGAAGCTCAAATACTCAAACACACCAAATGAGAAGAGAGAACTCGTTGAAAGAGACCCTGATGTTGGGAAAAATTGAATGCAATAGGAGAAGGGGATGGCAGAGAATGAGATAGTCAAATGGTGTCATCAACGCAATGAACATGGATTTGGGCAGACTCCAGGAAAACAGTGGAGCAGCAGTCCCCTTTTCGGCTTTGCAGACCAGCAGGGGGGAGGGGAGAAGAGGGGATGGTTCCATGCGAGTGTTGGGCAAGCTTGCGCATGCAGCTTTATTTGAGCATGGGGTGGGCACATGCGCCCACCGCTCAGCAAATGGAGCTTTGTGTGTGTGCTCACCCACTGCTCACACAAGTGGAGCTGTGCACCCACATGTGCTCACCCACCACTTTCGCAGCCCAGTTCTGAATGGGCCGTGGTCCAGTAGTGGGCCATGACCCAGGGTTTGGGGACCCCTGCAATGGAGGATAGGGGAGCCTAGCATACTATGGCTCATGGGGCCATGAAAAGTTTAACATGATTTAGCAACTGAACAATAACAATAACATAACCATGGTTTGCAATGAACATTGGGCTTCCACTGTAGTCAAAGCAGAGGAAGAAGTTGAGATCCAGAAAGAAAGTTCTTAAGCTGGGTTCCTCTCTAGCCAATTTACGTACAACTGTCAAGTAGCTTTTCAAAGGACAGCATTTAACTCTGTTTGCTAAATTATATTGTTACTATAAACTGAGCAATTTAGTTAGAACTAAAGTAATAAACAGTGCAAACCAAAAAACATGTATAGTTTAACATTCAATATTTCTTGAAAATATAATGTTTACATTGTTAGCAATAAAGCAGGAGACAATATTTAAAAAAGAACATATTACTGTATATTTAAGACTTCAGTCAAGTGCAGATCCAAATACTGTACAGTCTTTCCATTGAGCTAAACTTTTCCACTCTTTAAACATATTTTTTCAAAATTCATAATGAAGTAGCTGCTATAGATTAAATAACTAACATGAAACATAAGAGATTGAGTTACATTTAATTTTGCAGCTTTGGAAAGTCTCAGTTTGCCTGGTATAAACAGATGGTCTATACAACATAAAAACATGGTTAAAATTAGCATTAGTTTCTTCCTCTGACAGCTTAGCTTTGGAATTCATACTAAATGATTGATGAATTATTACCTTGTGTAAGTTCTGGGCCAGACCAATTAAGATATATTGGTCTTGCATTAAGAGAGTAAAAATCACTATATAATAAATATATATATATATATAATCTGTTGAATAATAAATGTAGGACTTTTCACCTCAGACAACTTCAAGGTAGGAAATTAACAAATGATCAAATAAGAAACAATAAAATATTTAGAAGATTGGTATAGCATCTTTTCTACAAATTGCTGGCCAATATCCAAAGGGACCTATTGATCATAGATATATTTCTTTACAGTCAGCTTTCTAGTGAGGAAGCATCATTCCTATAGATAGATCTATTGATCTGAAACTTATTTTCTGATAAGTGCTATTTAGAAAAGAACAATTTATCAGGCATACAATCCACCAAATCTCCAATCTCTATGATCCCTTATAACAGTGGTGGCGAACCTATGCACGCGTGCCAGAGGCGGCACTCAGAGCCCTCTCTGTGGGCAAGTACGCCATCGCCCAGACCCACCTCCCCCTCCTCACCAGCAGCCCCCCCGGAGGAGAGTTGCCCCGAGTGCAGCCCGCATGGAGCAGCGCAGCCAAGGACATGGCAGCCAAGCAGCAGGGACAAGACTTCGCCCTTGCACCCGTTGTGTGCAGCTGATGCTGCAGGGCGCAGGTGGAGGGCGTGGCTGCCATGGCGCTGCTGGGTCGCCTGGGTGATCTGCGGTGGGCCGTGGAAGTGATGGATGGCCCCAGGTGGGTGGGTCGGGCGGGGGGGCAGTTTTTGGGCACTCGGTCTCTAAAAGATTCGCCATCACTGCCTTATAATATGAGGGAAAACATGTCAAAATGACACACGTCTTTCTACACTCGCTCAGGCCATAGAGGTTGACAGTCAGTGAGCAGGGCTAATATTTTGGGCTCTTTTTGTATTTCAGGATTTGGGGGCACCTCTGGAAGCTGTAAATGGGAGACAGGAGGGCATGTTATAGCTGTGGATTACATATTCTACTGCAGCTTGGCAATCTGGCAACTTTAAGACTTGTGGGTTTCAACTCCAACATGGGGAATTTTAGAAGTTGAAGTTCACATGTCTTATAGTTGCCAGATTTGGAGAGCCCTGTTCTAGTGCTTCTGTAGGCATGTCCAAGAGTTTCTGGGCCAAGTCAGTGCTTGAGTTTTGATTGACATCCTGAGCCCTGAGTCCTAAGAGGACCAGAGCTAAGATTCTTTTTTATTTTTTATTGGGATACAAGGTAGGAACCTTTGTGGTAGACTTTGGGAGGGGCAAATGGTTTGCAGAGGAGAACAGGATGTTCTCCTTTGCATTTTTAACCACGTCATTAGTTCTTCCTGCCGATACCTCTCCCATTCGTTTCAAATGACTCTTTACCTAGTTCATCTTAGTTAATCTAGATCAGCCTTCCATGCCTAATATGATTCTAATATAGCAGAACTATATTTCCCAGAATTTCCAATCATTCCAATCATTATACTAGTTGGGGATGTTGGGGGTTGTAATCTCCATGTACCTGTAGAGGCATATGGAGATGGCCTTGAAGAAGGAATGCAAGAATCCCTCTCTGAGGAAGATGGATGGTTCCAAACTGCGATAAACAGGCAAACAAGCAAATCCTGGAGTGTCTGCAGGCAAAAAAGGCAACTTGGCAACCACAACCATATGTTCATTGCCTCACCCTTTTTGTCAATAGATGTAAACATTGGGTGGGATTGTGATTGTATTGTTATGGCTATCATCTTGACCCACCCCTGCAAATAAACATCAAATTAGCATTGAGAAAGAAGAGAGTTGGAAAGAAACTCAAGATAACCCATCTTAATTTTGTTTGGCATAATAGGGAGCAGAGGAAACCTCTGTCACCCTTTCAAGATTCTGTTTGTATACCCTATAACAGAGGTCCCCAACCTTTTGGGCACCAGGGACTGGTTACGTGGAGAGAGGTTTTTCCACAAACCGAAGGGGGTGTGGTTTTGTGTGCTGCCTGCATCCTATGGATGGGGCTTTCCTTGTTTGTGTGGACCGGTTGCTGGCATGCCGCAGCCCGGTACTGGTCCATAACAATAACATTCCAGCAATCCTTGCATTGTCTGTTCCCTGACTGCTGTACATAAATTTCCTTATACATATTCCCTATGATTTCACATTCAATTAATGTGTCATTTTGCCTGTAATTTTGGCAATTTATTATGCTTCTTTAAAATATATATATCACTCAGCTGGTAATTGATTAGTGAGCTTTGAGGCTTATCTTTCTAGGCCTCAAAAACATCCAGTCAGCTGAATTTTATTTAAAAAAATTCAGAACACTTGCTGGATTTATAGAGAGATGAACAGGCAGAAATACCCAGATATTTAGCCTGAAATGACAGGTACTTGCATTCAGTGGTGGGATTCAAATATGTGAACAACCAGTTCTCTGTGTGGATGCCGTTTCTGGAAGTCCGTTCTGGGCCTGGGCAACAAAAATTAGCTATTGGTTCTGCCGAACTGGTGCGAACTGGCTGAATCCCACCACTGCCTGCATTTGTACAACTTGCAAAGAAAGAGACAGTGTTGTTTCTCATGGACAAAAGTTTGCCATCCTTATGCAGCAGAATCTAATTGTATTCTAGGAGCACGACTCAGGTCACACTTTACCAAATGGGCCAAGAAGTAAAACAGTTCTAGTTGATAATCAGAATTGGCATCAGAGATTCCTGTAGAAATGAGCTGCTTTAATCAGATATCAAGTTTAGGGTGGCATGATGGAGCACATAAATTTTGAGACTGCAAATGGAGCCTTCCACAAACAAAGGAACTAATATAGTAAAGCAAAAACTAAACTGGACTGTTGCTCTCTTTTGCGGGAAGGCTTCTTTTTTTGTTTGTTTTGTACCTGAGAATGTAAATGGTGGTTTTCCAAATGTGGACACATACACATCATTAAAGTGGCTTCTTCCACCTTCTTCCACTTCATTTTGTGGCATCTACAGACCATATCAAGATAGAGGGAAACAGAAGTAGGTTCAAAAACGTAACATCAAGCATAAACATGGTTTTAATCTTATTTTAACAATAAGCAGGATTGCATGAATATTTGCTATGGTTGCCAATACTAAATAAATTAATACATTTGATGCTCCTCCAGTGAAATCTGGGTCATTGGGATTGCATGCTCAATAAAAGAAACACTGCTAGGAGTTTTCCTCCTAGGAGCTACAGCAATTTATAGCCTTCATGCAGGATTCTTCTTAACACTGCAGAATTATCATTTATTAGATTTGTGTACTGCCCAGTTCCCAAAAATCTAGCAAAATATTGGCCCAAGATAGGAGCAAATATATACAGGCTATCTAAATCTTGGCAAATTAGCCAGGTGTATAAGCAAACACACCAGGTACACAATGGACCTTTTCAGGAGACTTTAAGCTACAGTTAGGAATTTGTTCTCCTCAGTCTGAAAAAATATTGTGTTTCCTTAGCCATGAAAGTCAGCTGGGTGACTTTGAGCTAGTCACTCTCTCTCCACCCAACGCACCTGACAGGATTGTTGTTGAGGGGAAAATAGGAGGAAGAAGCCATGTTGGATATGTTTGCCACCTTGATTTATTTGTAAAAATAATAAAGACAGGATACAAATAACTAAAATAAAAATAACATGCAGCCCTGCATTTTAAAGTTGGCTGCCTGTCAGTCTCAAACAAAGGCAAACAAAATCATCATCAAAAAGCTTCAAGACTTTAAAGATGAAAGGGTTTCTGGCTTGGCAAGATAACTGAGCAGCAAAGAGGAAAAGTTAGCTAGGCAAGGGATCTAATGTGGATTCACTCTTTGCCCAGGCTTATTGCCTGGCAAATAAAGCTTGGAAGTGCAAAGCTTTTTTTTCTGGCATAAAACCCACAGAGTTCTTGAAGCTAAGCTCAGGAAGTTCTCACCTCTGAGTACCAAATCAAAAAAAGTGGTTAAGAAGTAGCTCATACCTGGCACGAGCTTTGTCATGCCAGAGAAACCAGCTCTGTTCCACTTTTTTTTCCCTGTATACATTTGGAAATTAATAGGGCTGGCAACAGAAGATGGCATGTATTATAGGGGAGAAAATAAAGCTAACAAAATGGAGACTGCACCTTGTCCTGTCTGTAAGATATCACCAGGGTAAAAAACAAAACAAAACACCCACTTCCTCTTTGCTTAATCCCACCACATCCAGAATTGACTCTCCCTGCCCCAGACAATCCCACCCCATCATCCCATCTAAACCAGGGGTGTCCAACCTTGGCAACTTTAAGACTGGTAGACTTGTGGACTTCACCTCCCAGAATGAATGGCTGGGGAATTTTGGGAGTTGAAGTCTTAAAGTTGCCAAGGTTGGACACCCCTGATCTAGAGCAAAGAATAGAAGCCTCCTCACTAGCTCACAGCATGGCCCGAGAGCAACCCTTACAAGGAAATTGCAAGCAAGAAAAAGCCCAATCTTCAATCCTCCATCAGTTGATGACCTCAACATTCCATCTCCTTTTAACAAGGGTCTTCTCCAGCTTTGCTGCCCCCTGAAAGGCCCACTTGCCTAACAGTAGAAATAAGTCAGGTGTAGGGATGAGGATCTTCTCAGCTTCTCCAAACAGGTCAGCCAATCAGATCCCTATGATGTCCCATGATGTCCATGGCAATGGACCTAGGTATTTGCAAGACCGCCTCCTACCAAATACCTCCCTTCGACCAGTCCGCTCCCACAGAGAGGGCCTCCTTAGGGTACCGTCGGCCAGTCAATGCTGGCTGGTGACCCCCAGGGGGAGAGCCTTCTCTGTGGCAGCTCCTGCCCTCTGGAACGACCTACCCCCTGACCTACGCACAACTACGGACCTGCGCCTCTTTCGCCGAGCCTTGAAAATCCATCTTTTCCATGCAGCCGGCCTGGCGTAGTTTTGATTGTGTTTTGGTAGGGGTTTTTATATGGGGTATTTTAGAGCAGGCTTTTTATTCAATATTTATTGTGATTTTTATTATTGCCTGTTCACCGCCCTGAGTCCCATAAGGGAGATAGGGCGGTATATAAATTTAAATAATAAATAAATAAATAAATCTTGTGGCCCTCAACTTCTACAAATATTTTTGCTTTTCTATTGTTTGTAATATGGTAGAATCTTGTAAAGTAAACATCCAAACAATCTTTGTAGTACACTCAGTTCTTCTCCTCAGTGTTGTGCTCCTTCTTCAAACTGGATCCATGACACTATTCACCTTCATTACAGTCCCTCTATGTACAACTCTTGGTAAAGGCCTTCACATATTGTCACAATGACCTCGATGTGGCATGGAAGGATATATTGATAAGGGTACTTGGATCCTGACCTGGGCCCAGAAACTTGTTTTTCTATGACAGAGCAGTGAATAGACATGCTAAAAGTTCTGTGTTACCATATATGTTAGTAAAGTTTCAGTGTAGATTTTTTTAAAAAGTAGGAAATTATAAAACAGCTTATGTCAGGGGTGTCAAATTGCCGGTCCATGGACTGGATACGTCATGCCGAAATCGCGCCCACCCCATTGCTGGCAATGGAAAAAAAGTCATGATATGTCGTGACACATCACGTGACATTGCGAGTTTGACACCCCTGGCTTATGCTCATAGCATCTGTAGGACCTTCCTTTCCCTAATTTTTGTAATTAAATCACCTTTGCAATCTATATAAATAAAAATGTAAATGTTCATTTGTTCAAAATCTTAAATCTCCGAAAGTTCTCCACCGATTGCTTTGAAATTTTGAAACAACGTTGCATTCAAATACACGCATGTTTCTATATACCTTCTTTTCCATTTAACCAGACTGAGCCACAGCAACGCGTGGCCGGGTACAGCTAGTTTTTTAAATAAAAATGTGTAAATGATCACAGTAGATTGGTAAGAATCTCTTTTGTTTTAAAGTGCAAATTACTGCTTTCAATCTTTGATGCAAGCTTTTCTCTGATTCTGTTTTTTTTAATGCAAATTTTACCAGTATAAATGGTTTGCATGCAGTTTTAGCAGCATTTGCTTTTTTTTTAGATGCATTTTGACTTTGGGGTTTTTTTTTCTGGATTTTTGCTAATACTCGCCAGTAGACTCTAATGCTAATGATCCAACGGTTGGGCAAAAAACAGTTGTAGAAGGCTTTTATCTCCCTAAAATGTCTTCAGCATTGCTGTCTGGAGTGGTGCTTCTCAACCCAGCACTGCTTTGAATTGCTCTTCCATGCCACTCAAGTGGATCCCCTCCATATTGTTGTATATCAGATGCTTAAGTATGGCAAAAGAAGTGGTAGAACTCTTGGCAAGGTAACCTACTATATATTGCTATTGCCCTCTGATATTTTAAAATATTATGTAGAACATCTAAAGATCACCCCAGTTCAGGTATTGAGTCTGAGTATGGGGTGTGGGGCAATTGCTGGGCTAATCCTCAACATCCTCACATTCGTTTCTTTATCTCCTTCATATTCAGTCTTCATGTGTTTAAGGTAAAGGTGCCAAGTGGAGAATCTTATTGTCAACACTGCTAACATTGGATGTTTCCACTTTGACAACTGATGAAAATGCAGCCATTTTCTCTATTCCTTTAACATGCTTTTTCTTGCTTTAGAAATTATGTGCAGTGTGGGGGGGGGGGGGTTGGAATGTAAACTCAGCTAGCCATAACATAACGCTGTAGTGGGAATCCAAGGACAATGTTTTGGCGGGCTGTGGAGCTAAGGAGAAAACCCGCACTTTAAGATAATTGGGGAATATGATTTATGATAGTTTATTGGGGGTGGGAATTGCATTTTGTTACTTTGTATCGGGGGAAGGGAATTTAATTTTTGGGTTCAACTATGTAGTGCCGATACTTTGTTTCTCAAATAAAAGATTCTTTAAGGAAAACAAAGCCTTAAAGTTCTTTTGAAGGGTTTCATCTATCGGAACCATGACACTTATGTTTAACTGGATGAGAATAAGCCTTGCCTTCCTCCGCCACCCACTGATATATACTTTGAAAGAAGCCATGTCAGAAGCATTGTTTTCCTTTCATATTATGTTTTAAGACTATAATGCATCCCTTTTTGACCTGTTCTGCCTTTCCTCTTCATACCTTCACTAGATGGAGGAGGCAATGGAAGAATATCTGAAGGACAGGAAAAAAGATGCACTGAAGCTAGTACACCATGGAGGCTTACGGAGTACTGGACAGACAAACTGGCCTACGAGAAAGAAGAAGAAAAAAGAGATGGAGAACAGAAATGAGACCTGGGAAGACAAAGTATTACATGATCACCACATTAAAAGAAATAGCAGGCAAAATGGAGGACAAGATCTGGCAATGGCTAAGAGCTGGAAAGTTGAAGAAAGAGGCAGGGAAGCTCATTCTGACTGCACAAGACCATGCCTTAAGAACAAATGCATATAAGCCCAGAATTGAGAAGACAGCAACCGATAGCAAGTGCCACATCTGCAAAGCAGCTGAAGAAATGGTGGACCCAATTAGTTGTTGCAAGAAGATCACACAAATTTATTATAAACAATGGCATGGCAAAGTAGTCACAATGGTGCAGTTGAATATTTGCAAGAAATAACAACGGCCACATAACACCCTAGACTTAACAATTGTCAATAAGAAAGACAAAAAAAAGAGACTGGATAGTGGACATTGCCATACCTGAAGACAGCAGAATAGAAAAGAAAGAACTGGAGACAATCACAAAATACAATAGCATCACTTAAACACCATTGGCATTGACAAAATCACCATCAGTCAATTGCAAAAGGCAGCTTTGCTTGGAACAGTTTACATACTTTTAATATTATTAAACAACAACATTTCCCTATTCCAGGTCCTTGGAATGGATCAATGGGTGGACAAAAATGCCAAGTGCACTCTATCTGGCTGACTGTGTGAACAATAACGCTAATAAAGAATAAGGAAGAAGACCTGCAGTTCCCCCTCCCCCCCCAGCATTGATCAGTTTGTTGATACATGTTTTTCTAGCACCCTTCCTCCACCTGACCTTAAACTTGAGAACTGGATAGATTAGAATGTAACATCAAAATGCAGAAAAGAAGTCACTCCATCTTATAAACATTCTCAAAGATATTTTCCCATACCATATTCCTTTCTCTCCTTCCCTTCTTTCTCCTTCCTTTAGACTAAAATGCTGTGTTTTGTAATAATCACTCAAGCAACTTTAGATGCTTAATTTGTAACTAGTAATCAAGCTAATTAAAGAATATTAAGAATGAAACATGGTCTGATCCCTAGTCCTTATGATCCCAGTTAAGTTAAAAAAACCTCAAGTGGTGTGATCTGGTTATTTGTGGCATGACCACATCTGATGCAATGTAGAGTCTGTGCCTAGAAGTAGGAGGTACTTCAAGAGGGCAAAAAAAAAACTGGCTGTCCTCATTCAGTGCACAAAAGACTGCCAGTCCATTGGTGGCACTGATAAATCCAAAGGATTATAGAAAACTGAGGGTTCCCAGTCAAAAGACAGGCAATGATTGTTCCCATACAGTCCTTCTAAGATCAGAGTTTTCCTTGAAGACAGAAAACTGTCATGGCACGAAGAAGACAAAGCAGGTGAATTAATCTCATCCTAGCCCAAGTGGGGTGTCAAGTCATCCTAAAAGAAACAGACATGTTTAGAGAAACAATTTTCTTTTGAGTTCCATTTATTCATCTAGAAAACGGGAATAATCAGAACTTCATTGATGGGACTTCAAACTGTGATGCAAGTGAAGTATATTAATAACTGCAGCCTGATCAATAGTGATTCACTCATGCTTTCATGTCCAGTTTCAGCCTGAAGCATTATGATGTGGCTGTGTAAAATAAAACACAGACACGGGGAAGGGGAAGGGGGGGAGGGAGGGAAAGCAGTCCTCTTTTGTGAAACCCTGCCTGTCTTTAAAGAGTAAACAGGTAGTCTTCAACGCACAACCACAACTGAGCCCAAAGTTTATGTTCTTAAGTGAGAAAATTTGTTAAGTGAGTTTTGCCCCATTTTACGACTTTTCTTGCCACAGTTGTTAAGTGAATCACTGCAGTTGTTAAATTAGGGATACGGTTGTTAAGTGAATCTGGTTTCCCCATTGACTTTGCTTATCAGAAGGTCACAAAAGGGAGTCACGTGACACTGCAACCATCATAAACGTGAGTCAGCTGTCCAGCATCCAAATGTGAGCAGAGTTAGCCTGCAATACTGCATTCTAACCATTGGGCCACCATGGCTCCTACATCTCAAAGCTGCCCAGACTGGTAAACACTGGTATAGGTGTTATTCCCAAGCTTTGGAACTGCCTACAAAATTGCTCTAGTTCCTTCTTTTTACCATCTTTCCTCTGCCTAGGACAGGGGTAGGCAACCTTGGGTCTTTTATGACTCGTGGACTTCAACTCCCAGAATTCCTGAGCCAGCATGGTTCAGCTTGGAAACCTCTCCCTTTCCCCTCAGCATGGCTGGCTCAGGAATTCTGGGAGTTGAAGTCCACGAGTCATAAAAGAGCCAAGGTTGCCTACCCCTGGCCTAGGAAATTACTTTTATTTAAACAGACCTTTATTTCTAAGAGACAAAATGGCTTTATTTCAGAAGCAGCATGATGGCTCAGTAGTTAAGACACTGGGCTTCTCAGTTGGAAGGCCTACAGCCCAGATTCAAGACCCCCCAGCCTCACGTGACAGGCTGAGCTCCAGTCCTTGCCCATTTTCTGCAAACCTTAGCAGTTCAAAAGCATGCAAATGCAAGTAGATTGACAGATACCACTTGGATGGAAAGGTAACAGCGCTCCATGACATCATGCTGGCCACATGACCACGGAAACATTGACTCAATGTCTTTGAAACGGAGATGAGCAATGCCCCCTAAAGTTAGCTATGACAAGAGAAGTAAAATCTGCAGAGACTCCTTTCCTTTTTATTTCTAAGCACATTTTAAGAGATTAATTTCATGGTGGGGAGGCAGTGAAGGTTTTTGTGGTTCTTACTATGCGTTTTCATTATGATTCCATTATGTTTTTAATTGTACCTTAATGATACAGCATTAATTTGTTTGCTGACTTGAACACAATCCATAAAAGCTGGATATAAATTCCACAAATAAATTTTAAATTATAAAGAGAATAAATTAGTCAGATGGTTATGTTGTTTGTTTTAACCACTGGGATTTTAAAAGTGAATTTTCTACCACAACCAGCGATAAAATGCTGTCTGTAAGAGAATTGAATATATTCTCAACTGCTTTCATTAATAAGCATATATTGTACATAACTGAATAATATTTCCCCTTTGCCTGAAGCAGCAACACCCCCAATTGTATTCTTGAGGATTTTTGTGTGTGTGCTAAACAAGAAGGAAGGAAGAATTCTACACAAGCTCAGGCGAATGCTTAAAGTCAGCCAGATTCCAACAGTTCTCTGAGAAAATTGTTGTAATTGTTATTTCATTTCTGTCTTCATTGGCTGTTTTGCATGGTATCTTCTTCTTTTTATGGGCGGTGATTCTGAAAGAATATTTTGGGGGAGCTCTTGATCAAACTATCACACTGCAGCCATTTGTACTTTAAAGAGACAGTAGAGGACAACCAGAGTCTTCAGATCAATGAAGTTTTGTTTAATAAAGTTATAGAATACAAAGGATTGCATGCCGTTGACTCAGAAATATTAATCCAATCAAACCATTAACAAAACCAGACTCTGGAGTATGAAGAAAGATCACCCAATGAATAACAAAATGAATCCCAGCAGAAAGGGTTAATATATGCAGTCTTCTGTGGGAGTACTTCATGAATTATACTGAGACATACCGAGAAAGCTTTTTCCTTCTATCAATCATAGCATGCCAATATAATCAAGAATTCAGTGATAGTTTTCAATCTATATGTAAAATATTTCATGTACATGTTAGTGTAATTATGNCGGTACTGGTCCATAACAATAACATTCCAGCAATCCTTGCATTGTCTGTTCCCTGACTGCTGTACATAAATTTCCTTATACATATTCCCTATGATTTCACATTCAATTAATGTGTCATTTTGCCTGTAATTTTGGCAATTTATTATGCTTCTTTAAAATATATATATCACTCAGCTGGTAATTGATTAGTGAGCTTTGAAGCTTATCTTTCTAGGCCTCAAAAACATCCAGTCAGCTGAATTTTATTTAAAAAAATTCAGAACACTTGCTGGATTTATAGAGAGATGAACAGGCAGAAATACCCAGATATTTAGCCTGAAATGACAGGTACTTGCATTCAGTGGTGGGATTCAAATATGTGAACAACCAGTTCTCTGTGTGGATGCCATTTCTGGAAGTCCGTTCTGGGCCTGGGCAACAAAAATTAGCTATCGGTTCTGCCGAACTGGTGCGAACTGGCTGAATCCCACCACTGCCTGCATTTGTACAACTTGCAAAGAAAGAGACAGTGTTGTTTCTCATGGACAAAAGTTTGCCATCCTTATGCAGCAGAATCTAATTGTATTCTAGGAGCACGACTCAGGTCACACTTTACCAAATGGGCCAAGAAGTAAAACAGTTCTAGTTGATAATCAGAATTGGCATCAGAGATTCCTGTAGAAATGAGCTGCTTTAATCAGATATCAAGTTTAGGATGGCATGATGGAGCACATAAATTTTGAGACTGCAAATGGAGCCTTCCACAAACAAAGGAACTAATATAGTAAAGCAAAAACTAAACTGGACTGTTGTTCTCTTTTGCGGGGGAGGGGGGAAGGCTTCTTTTTTTGTTTGTTTTGTACCTGAGAATGTAAATGGTGGTTTTCCAAATGTGGACACATACACATCATTAAAGTGGCTTCTTCCACCTTCTTCCACTTCATTTTGTGGCATCTACAGACCACGTCAAGATAGAGGGAAACAGAAGTAGGTTCAAAAACGTAACATCAAGCATAAACATGGTTTTAATCTTATTTTAACAATAAGCAGGATTGCATGAATATTTGCTAAGGTTGCCAATACTAAATGAATTAATACATTTGATGTTCCTCCAGTGAAATCTGGGTCATTGGGATTGCATGCTCAATAAAAGAAACACTGCTAGGAGTTTTCCTCCTAGGAGCTACAGCAATTTACAGCCTTCATGCAGGATTCTTCTTAACACTGCAGAATTATCATTTATTAGATTTGTGTACTGCCCAGTTCCCAAAAATCTAGCAAAATATTGGCCCAAGATAAGAGCAAATATATACAGGCTATCTGAATCTTGGCAAATTAGCCAGGTGTATAAGCAAACACACCAGGTACACGATGGACCTTTTCAGGAGACTTTAAGCTACAGTTAGGAATTTGTTCTCCTCAGTCTGAAAAATATTGTGTTTCCTTAGCCATGAAAGTCAGCTGGGTGACTTTGAGCTAGTCACTCTCTCTCCACCCAACGCACCTGACAGGATTGTTGTTGAGGGGAAAATAGGAGGAAGAAGCCATGTTGGATATGTTTGCCACCTTGATTTATTTGTAAAAAATAATAAAGACAGGATACAAATAACTAAAATAAAAATAACATGCAGCCCTGCATTTTAAAGTTGGCTGCCTGTCAGTCTCAAACAAAGGCAAACAAAATCATCATCAAAAAGCTTCAAGACTTTAAAGATGAAAGGGTTTCTGGCTTGGCAAGATAACTGAGCAGCAAAGAGGAAAAGTTAGCTAGGCAAGGGATCTAGTGTGGATTCACTCTTTGCCCAGGCTTATTGCCTGGCAAATAAAGCTTGGAAGTGCAAAGCTTTTTTTTCTGGCATAAAACCCACAGAGTTCTTGAAGCTAAGCTCAGGAAGTTCTCACCTCTGAGTACCAAATCAAAAAAAGTGGTTAAGAAGTAGCTCATACCTGGCACAAGCTTTGTCATGCCAGAGAAACCAGCTCTGTTCCACTTTTTTTTCCCTGTATACGTTTGGAAATTAATAGGGCTGGCAACAGAAGATGGCATGTATTATAGGGGAGAAAATAAAGCTAACAAAATGGAGACTGCACCTTGTCCTGTCTGTAAGATATCACCAGGGTAAAAAAAAACCACCCACTTCCTCTTTGCTTAATCCCACCACATCCAGAATTGACTCTCCCTGCCCCAGACAATCCCACCCCATCATCCCATCTAAACCAGGGGTGTCCAACCTTGGCAACTTTAAGACTGGTAGACTTGTGGACTTCAACTCCCAGAATGAATGGCTGGGGAATTTTGGGAGTTGAAGTCTTAAAGTTGCCAAGGTTGGACACCCCTGATCTAGAGCAAAGAATAGAAGCCTCCTCACTAGCTCACAGCATGGCCCGAGAGCAACCCTTACAAGGAAATTGCAAGCAAGAGAAAGCCCAATCTTCAATCCTCCATCAGTTGATGACCTCCACATTCCATCTCCTTTTAACAAGGGTCTTCTCCAGCTTTGCTGCCCCCTGAAAGGCCCACTTGCCTAACAGTAAAAATAAGTCAGGTGTAGGGATGAGGATCTTCTCAGCTTCTCCAAACAGGTCAGCCAATCAGATCCCTATGATGTCCCATCTTGTGGCCCTCAACCTCTACAAACATTTTTGCTTTTCTATTGTTTGTAATATGGTAGAATCTTGTAAAGTAAACACCCAACAATCTTTATAGTACACTCAGTTCTTCTCCTCAGTGTTGTGCTCCTTCTTCAAACTGGATCCATGACACTATTCACCTTCATTACAGTGCCTCTATGTACAACTCGTGGTAAAGGCCTTCACATATTTCCACAATGACCTGGATGTGGCATGGAAGGATATATTGATAAGGGTGCTTGGATCCTGACCTGGGCCCAGAAACTTGTTTTTCTATGACAGAGCAGTGAATAGACATGCTAAAAGTTCTGTGTTACCATATATGTTAGTAAAGTTTCAGTGTAGATTTTTTTAAAAAGTAGGAAATTATAAAACAGCTTATGTCAGGGGTGTCAAACTGCCGGTCCATGGACTGGATGCGTCATGCCGAAATCGCGCCCACCCCATTGCTGGCAATGGAAAAAAAGTCATGATATGTCGTGACACATCACGTGACATTGCGAGTTTGACACCCCTGGCTTATGATCATAGCATCTGTAGGACCTTCCTTTCCCTAATTTTTGTAATTAAATCACCTTTGCAATCTATATAAATAAAAATGTAAATGTTTGTTTGTTCAAAATCTTAAATCTCTGAAAGTTCTTCACTGATTGCTTTGAAATTTTGACACAACGTTGCATTCACATACACGCATGTTTCTATATACCTTCTTTTCCATTTAACCAGACTGAGCCACAGCAACGCGTGGCCAGGTACAGCTAGTTTTTTAAATAAAAATGTATAAATGATCACAGTAGATTGGTAAGAATCTCTTTTGTTTTAAAGTGCAAATTACTGCTTTCAATCTTTGATGCAAGCTTTTCTCTGATTCTTTTTTTTTTAATGCAAATTTTACCGGTATAAATGGTTTGCATGCAGTTTTAGCAGCATTTGCTTTTCTTTTAGATGCATTTTGACTTTGGGGTTTTTTTTTCTGGATTTTTGCTAATACTCGCCAGTAGACTCTAATGCTAATGATCCAATGGTTGGGCAAAAAACAGTTGTAGAAGGCTTTTATTTCCCTAAAATGTCTTCAGCATTGCTGTCTGGAGTGGTGCTTCTCAACCCAGCACTGCTTTGAATTGCTCTTCCATGCCACTCAAGTGGATCCCCTCCATATTGTTGTATATCAGATGCTTAAGTATGGCAAAAGAAGTGGTAGAACTCTTGGCAAGGTAACATACTGTATATTGCTATTGCCCTCTGATATTTTAAAATATCACGTAGAACATCTAAAGATCACCCCAGTTCAGGTATTGAGTCTGAGTATGGGGTGTGGGACAATTGCTGGGCTAATCCTCAACATCCTCACATTCGTTTCTTTATCTCCTTCATATTCAGTCTTCATGTGTTTAAGGTAAAGGTACCAAGTGGAGAATCTTATTGTCAACGCTGCTAACATTGGATGTTTCCACTTTGACAACTGGTGAAAATGCAGCCATTTTCTCTATTCTTTTAACATGCTTTTTCTTGCTTTAGAAATTAGGTGCAGTGGGGGGGGGGTTGGAATGTAAGCTCAGCTAGCCATAACATAATGCTGTAGTGGGAATCCAAGGACAACGTTTTGGCGGGCTGTGGAGCTAAGGAGAAAACCCGCACTTTAAGATAATTGGGGAATGTGATTTATGATAGTTTATTGGGGGTGGGAATTGCACTTTGTTACTTTGTATCAGGGGGAAGGGAATTTAGTTTTTGGGTTCAACTATGTAGTGCTGATACTTTGTTTCTCAAATAAAAGATTCTTTATGGAAAACAAAGCCTCAAAGTTCTTTTGAAGGGTTTCATCTATCGGAACCATGACACTTATGTTTAGCTGGATGAGAATAAGCCTTGCCTTCCTCCGCCACCCACTGATATATACTTTGAAAGAAGCCATGTCAGAAGCATTGTTTTCCTTTCATATTATGTTTTAAGACTATAATACATCCCTTTTTGACCTGTTCTGCCTTTCCTCTTCATACCTTCACTAGATGGAGGAGGCAATGGAAGAATATCTGAAGGACAGGAAAAAAAGATGCACTGAAGCTAGTACACCATGAAGGCTTACGGAGTACTGGACAGACAAACTGGCCTACAAGAAAGAAGAAGAAAAAAGAGATGGAGAACAGAAATGAGACCTGGGAAGACAAAGTATTACATGATCACCACATTAAAAGAAATAGCAGGCAAAATGGAGGACAAGATCTGGCAATGGCTAAGAGCTGGAAAGTTGAAGAAAGAGGCAGAGAAGCTCATTCTGACTGCACAAGACCATGCCTTAAGAACAAATGCATATAAGCCCAGAATTGAGAAGAAAGCAACCGATAGCAAGTGCCACATCTGCAAAGCAGCTGAAGAAATGGTGGACCCAATTAGTTGTTGCAAGAAGATCACACAAATTTATTACAAACAATGGCATGGCAAAGTAGTCACAATGGTGCAGTTGAATATTTGCAAGAAATAACAACGGCCACATAACACCCTAGACTTAACAATTGTCAATAAGAAAGACAAAAAACAAGACTGGATAGTGGACATTGCCATACCTGAAGACAGCAGAATAGAAAAGAAAGAACTGGAGACAATCACAAAATACAATAGCATCACTTAAACACCATTGGCATTGACAAAATCACCATCAGTCAATTGCAAAATGCAGCTTTGCTTGGAACAGTTTACATACTTTTAATATTATTAAACAACAACATTTCCCTATTTCAGGTCCTTGGAATGGACTCAATGGGTGGATAAAAATGCCAAGTGCATTCTATCTGGCTGACTGTGTGAACAACAATGCTAATAAAGAATAAGGAAGAAGACCTGCAGTCCCCCCCCCCCTCTTCCCGGCATCGATCAGTTTGTTGAGACTTGTTTTTCTAGCACCCTTCCTCCACCTGACCTTAAACTTGAGAACTGGATAGATTAGAATGTAACATCAAAATGCAGAAAAGAAGTCACTCCATTTTATAAGCATTCTCAAAGACATTTTCCCATACCATATTCCTTTCTCTCCTTCCCTTCTTTCTCCTTCCTTTAGACTAAAATGCTGTGTTTTGTAATAATCACTCAAGCAATTTTAGATGCTTAATTTGTAATTAGTAATCAAGCTAATTAAAGAATACTAAGAATGAAACATGGTCTGATCCCTAGTCCTTATGATCCCAGTTAAGTTAAAAAAAAACTCAAGTGGTGTGATCTGGTTATTTGTGGCATGACCACATCTGATGCAATGTAGAGTCTGTGCCTAGAAGTAGGAGGTACTTCAAGAGGACAAAAAAAAAACCTTGGTGTCCTCATTCAGTGCACAAAAGACTGCCAGTCCCTTGGTGGCACTGATAAATCCAAAGGATTATAGAAAACTGAGGGTTCCCAGTCAAAAGACAGCCAATGATTGTTCCCATACAGTCCTTCTAAGATCAGAGTTTTCCTTGAAGACAGAAAACTGTCATGGCATGAAGAAGACAAAGCAGGTGAATTAATCTCATCCTAGCCCAAGTGGGGTGTCAAGTCATCCTAAAAGAAACAGACATGTTTAGAGAAACAATTTTCTTTTGAGTTCCATTTATTCATCTAGAAAACGGGAATAATCAGAACTTCATTGATGGGACTTCAAACTGTGATGCAAGTGAAGTATATTAATAACTGCAGTCTGATCAATAGTGATTCACTCATGCTTTCATGTCCAGTTTCAGGCTGAAGCATTATGATGTGGCTGTGTAAAATAAAACACAGACACGGGGAAGGGGAAGGGGGGGAGGGAGGGAGGGAAAGCAGTCCTCTTTTGTGAAATTCTGCCTGTCTTTAAAGAGTAAACAGGTAGTCTTCAACGCACGGCCACAACTGAGCCCAAAGTTTATGTTCTTAAGTGAGAAAATTTGTTAAGTGAGTTTTGCCCCATTTTACGACTTTTCTTGCCACAGTTTATTTATTTATTTATTTATTTATTAATTTAATTTATATCCCGCCCTTCTCCTTGCGGACTCAGGGCGGCTAACAACCAGATAAAAATGCTAATCCCAAAAAACTACAGATTAAAAACATAATTAAAAACAAATATTAATGATTGGTCTAGTTAGTTTAAAATTACTTTAAAACCCCCATTAAAAATTTTCCCCTAGGCCAGTCCTGCAAGCTGGAATAACCATGTCTTAAGGGCGCGGCGGAAGGAAGGGAGATCAGGGATCACCCTGATCTCTGGGGGTAGTTCATTCCAGAGGGTGGGAGCTCCCACAGAGAAGGCCCTCCCCCTTGGGGTCGCCAGCCGGCACTGTCTGGCCGACAGTTGTTAAGTGAATCACTGCAGTTGTTAAATTAGGGATACGGTTGTTAAGTAAATCTGGTTTCCCCATTGACTTTGCTTATCAGAAGTCACAAAAGGGAGTCACGTGACACTGCAACCATCATAAACGTGAGCCAGCTGTCCAGCATCCAAATGTAAATTATGTGACCATGCAGTCATAAGTGTGAAAAATGGTCATAAGTCACTTTTTTTCAGTGCCGTCGTAACTTCTAATGGTCACTAAATGAACTGTTGTAAGTTGAGGACTACCTGTACTCTTTTGGAAGGTAAGGGGGGAAAATTACAGTTTTGCCTCTCTTTACCCCCTCTGGACAGAAAAAAGTCGTTGTTTGCCAAACCAGCAGGGAATACCCAAATAGATCGCAAGGTTTGGAACTATCCTACTTCAAAATAGAAATTCACTACTTTTATCTTCAATAGCCTACAACTGGGGGCTAACACAAAGACCAGGCTGTCACTTGTGGGCTTCCTCAGCCCTTAGGACCTTCCGGATGGATCCTGATCATCATCAAAGTTTTGTCTAGAGAGGACCCAGGTTGGAGGTGGTACAGTGCTTCCCAACTTACATTGGGTAGAAGAGAGATGGGTGGTTTAGAAATAGAAAATACGAATAAATAAATACAATTTCCAGTATTCTGCAGCCAATATGATTGTTGCTAAGAATTCGGAGAACCGTCTGTAGCAATAGCACTTAGCAGTAGTACTTAGACTTATATGGCGCTCCCATAGTGCTTTGCAGCACTCTGTAAGTGGTTTATAGAATCAGCATATTGCCCCCAACAATCTCGGTCCTCATTTTACTGACCTCAGAAGGATGGAAGGCTGCGTCAAACTTGAGCCGGTGAGAATCGAACTCCTGGCTGTGAGCAAAGTTAGCCTGCAATACTGCATTCTAACCATTGGGACACCATGGCTCCTACATCTGAAAGCTGCCCAGACTGGTAAACACTGGTATAGGTGTTATTCCCAAGCTTTGGAACTGCCTACAAAATTGCTCTAGTTCCTTCTTTTTACCATCTTTCCTCTGCCTAGGACAGGGTTAGGCAACCTCGGCTCTTTTATGACTTGTGGACGTCAACTCCCAGAATTCCTGAGCCAGCATGGCTCAGCTTGGAAACCTCTCCCTTTTCCCTCAGCATGGCTGGCTCAGGAATTCTGGGAGTTGAAGTCCACGAGTCATAAAAGAGCCAAGGTTGCCTACCCCTGGCCTAGGAAATTACTTTTATTTAAACAGACCTTTATTTCTAAGAGGCAAAATGGCTTTATTTCAGAAGCAGCATGATGGCTCAGTAGTTAAGACACTGGGCTTCTCAGTTGGAAGGCCTACAGCCCAGATTCAAGACGCCCCAGCCTCACGTGACAGGCTGAGCTCCAGTCCTTGCCCATTTTCTGCAAACCTTAGCAGTTCAAAAGCATGCAAATGCAAGTAGATTGACAGATACCACTTGGGTGGAAAGGTAACAGCGCTCCATGACATCATGCTGGCCACATGACCACAGAAACAATGGCTCAATGTCTTTGAAACGGAGATGAGCACTGCCCCCTAAAGTTAGCTATGACTAGAGAAGTAAAATCTGCAGGGACTCCTTTCCTTTTTATTTCTAAGCACATTTTAGGAGATTAGTTTCAGGGTGGGGGGGGCACTGAAGGTTTCTGTGGTTCTTACTATGCGTTTTCATTATGATTCCATTATGTTTTTAATTGTACCTTAATGATACAGCATTAATTTGTTTGCTGACTTGAACACAATCCATAAAGGCTAGATATAAATTCCACAAATAAATTTTAAATTATAAAGAGAATAAATTAGTCAGATGGTTATGTTGTTTGTTTTAACCACTGGGATTTTAAAAGTGAATTTTCTACCACAACCAGCGATAAAATGCTGTCTGTGAGAGAATTGAATATATTCTCAACTGCTTTCATTAATAAGCATATATTGTACATAACTGAATAATATTTCCCCTTTGCCTGAAGCAGCAACACCCCCAATTGTATTCTTGAGGATTTTTTTGTGTGTGCTAAACAAGAAGGAAGGAAGAATTCTACACAAGCTCAGGCGAATGCTTGAAGTCAGCCAGATTCCAACAATTCTCTGAGAAAATTGTTGTAATTGTTATTTCATTTCTGTCTTCATTGGCTGTTTTGCATGGTATCTTCTTCTTTTTATGGGCGGTGATTCTGAAAGAATATTTTGAGGTAGCTCTTGATCAAACTATCACACTGCAGCCATTTGTACTTTAAAGAGGCAGTAGAGGACAGCCAGAGTCTTCAGATCAATGAAGTTTTGTTTAATAAAGTTATAGAATACAAAGGATTGCATGCCGTTGACTCAGAAATATTAATCCAATCAAACCATTAACAAAACCAGACTCTGGAGTATGAAGAAAGATCATCCAATGAATAACAAAATGAATCCCAGCAGAAAGGGTTAATATATGCAGTCTTCTGTGGGAGTACTTCATGAATTATACTGAGACATACCGAGAAAGCTTTTTCCTTCTATCAATCATAGCATGCCAATATAATCAAGAATTCAGTGATAGTTTTCAATCTATATGTAAAATATTTCATGTACATGTTAGTGTAATTATGAATAGAGTTCAATCTCATTTATCTGAACTTCTCCTGTTCAGAAAATATCATATGCAAGATGTATGTCTGCTTGTTTATATCATCTCATGCCAAAACAAGAGCTAGGTAGAATATATAGATGAAATGTGGAATATGTAAAATAATATGCATCTAGCATTATATGATGTAAAATTCAGGGTAGGTAGAAAAAAGTACTATTTATTTACTCCATGCTTTTTGAACTAGTATTTGAATCAAAACAGCATTCTGTGCCCCACTTTTCTGTAATTAAAAAAATATGCTCAAAAATGGATATGTTAGGGGAAAATACTGATAAAATACCTATGTTGTAAAGAAAATATTCCCAAAGGCTATTCAAATAGTAAAAAAAATTGCCTGAAGTCTGCAGACTAGAAGAATGAGGTTATATTGGAAAAATGTAAATGAAAACGTTTGTGAATATTCATGTGGATTGATTAATTGATTTGTCAGATTCAAAAAAGACACGAAACTGAGAAGAAACAAATGTACAACTGAGAAAATAAAAAAAACAGCAAAGATAAAACAATTCATCCATCCCTAGAAATGAGTACATTTATTGTATTGGAAATTCTCAACAAGTGATGGCCCAAGGCTAGCTAACCTTTCCTGGGCTCAGAAACAAAACTAAATAAGGCCAGGCAAAGTTAGTTCTTAGATAGAAAACTTCCTAGAAACACCAAGAGAAAAAGATCCTTGAGTAAGGTAATAATTCCTTAACACTGCTAAAGAAATTCACCATACCCCATGAGGCCTTACAGAATACAAACCCCTCTTCCCCATTAGCTATACTGCCTGGAAATGCATGAGACTTGTAGTTCAGCAACATCTGAGCTGTGAGGGCACAATGGTTAGAATGCAGTATTGCAGGCTAATTTTGCCAACTGCCAGCAGTTCCATTCTCACCCGCTCAAGGTTGACTTACCTTCCATCCTTCCAAGGTTGATAAAATGGGGGCCCAGATTTTTTTTGGGGGGGGGGCAATACGCTGACTCTGTAAACTGCTTAGAGAGAGCTGTAAAGTACTATGAAACAGTATATAAGTCTAAGTGTTATTCTATAGTCCTATTTGGAGCAGGGGTGGGCAACTATGGCAACTTTACGACCTGTGGACTTCAACTCCCAGAATTCCTGAGAGAACACTGGTTCAGGAATTCTGGGAATTGAAGTCCACAGATTGTAAAATTGCTGTAGTTGCTCACCCCTGATCTGGAGAGTCAGAGATTCCCCGTCCTGTTTTACCCATCTCTTTCCCATCAAAAGGGTAGCCCATTTTCTAGTGACAAATATTAATTGGTAGAAAATTCTTGATCTCCCATTCCTAGCATTACAGATTATGGAACTACATTAATCAATGTGTACTAAGCATGATAATCAACGAATGTTACAAACTTTCCCCTAATATATGTAAAAATTAAGTTACTAATGAGGAACAATTGTGCCCAGTGGCATATTCTGTAAGATGATTTGTTTCAGTTACCTCATTGGTTCCTCTTCTTACATAGCAAGAGGATGGATCGTTATATCAGAAAATTAAAGCTGTTGTAAGGTATTTATTTTCAGCCTTGTATGGTATGCTTTGAGGTAAATCTGGCCAACTTAAAAAAAAATCCTGAACTTTTTAATGCCATTTAGAATAATTGAATATTAATGTTATTCAGTGTCTAGCACATCAAGAGTCTGAACCTTTTATCTTGAATCTATCATGTTTATTTGCTCTGGTTGATCTTTGCTTGTATCACTTTTGGTGATGTCTTTTGTGGTACCTGTACATTCAAAACCTTTTTTTTTTTTACATAATTCTATAGCCATTGAGTGGAAGACTGAAAAAAAAAAGAATCATTTATTCAACAGCTATCTTAGCCACAAACTCACTAAATCTCTGTAGATCCAAATATGATTTAGGAATTTTATCCATTAACTTTCCAATACTGCTTTATTCTGCATTTTTAAGCCATTCTTATTCAAGGTAATTTCTGATTTTAAGGAGAAGACAGTTCATGGGTGGATGCCAGGTTCTGGCATTACCTTAGTTATAAGGTTGTGTAAGTGATATCTATGAATGTCCAGTTGTTCATTGTACAATCTGGTGTTCTGTTGCCATCTGGCCTTCCAACTCTTCCATTCAGTCAAGTGGGATTTAATGAAGGGTATTTCTCGCATGGTGCTTTTCCAGATTAGGCAGGAGCAGCTAGGAGGGCCACAGAAGAATGAGGGGGAAAAAAAACAATAACATCTTTATTGTTTATTCCAACAATAAATCTCAAAACCATACCAGAATAATTTCTGAAATATCCACTGTTCTATTATTTTTCTTCATTTTTGCTTTAAAAAAAAAAAAATCTCTGCTTTGCAAATTTCTCTTACAGCTGCTCCAGTAAGGTATGTTTTGACTCTTGATAGGAAGCATCTCTCCATACAGAATTGGTAGGCAATTTGAGAGTTGTCCTAGACCAGGGGTAGGCAACCTTGGCTCTTTCATGACTCGTGGACTTCAACTCCCAGAATTCTTGAGCCAACCATGGCTGGCTCAGGAATTCTGGGAGTTGAAGTCCACGAGTCATAAAAAAGCCAAGGTTGCCTACCCCTGTCCTAGACTCACAGCTCCTTCCTGAGGAGCAGGTGGCAGCCATAGCTAAGGGGTCTTTGCCCAGATACACCTTATGTACCAATGATGCCGGTTCCTCAATTGGGAATTCTTGCTCATGGTCACTTATGCCTTGGTAACTTCCTGAATTATTTCAGTGTCCTATATAGGGCCGTCCTTCAAGAAGTTATGAATAGTCGAGAATGTGGCAGCTTGTGCAATGCTGGCTACCCCTTGGTTTATTCATCTTACATCACAGCCGAAGCTGCACTGTTTCCCAGTTTCTGCATGGGTGCAGTCTTGGTTATAGTGCTTTTGTTATGGTGCCTGCCCTGTGGAATCTCTCCCTTAAGATTCAATTAGCATTGACTCTGTTCGCCCTTGGGGTTTGAAGACCAGGATGTTCTCTTAGATGTGGGGTCAGGGTGTTGATTGTGTGAGGTATAATATATGATGAGGCACCCCAATTGTGTATTTTGTTGAGATTTCTGGTTGTTTTCATGTGGTTTATTATGTTCTGTTGTGTTACTGTGTGCCACCCAGAATCATATTTTTGCAAGCTGGGCAGCCATAGTCATTCTTTAATTAAATTAACAAGCCATAGTCATTCTTTAATTAAATTAACAAAAGATCTCTGAATGGTCATTCACTGCAAACTAAAAAGAATTCAGTATACTTGTTTAAAAAAAGAACATGCAATTTTATGTTGTGTCAACAGAAATAGAGGTTCCAAGTCCTGGTTGAGTGATGATTCTCCTTAATTCTGCTCTGTTCATTTCAAATTTTGTAATTCAATACCGACATTACATTTTAAAAATAAATAGAGAAAATGGTACAGATGGAGATAAGGTGAGGAGGAGATCTGAGACATCCTAAATCTGATGATCAAGACCAAGGTGCTATCATTCCAGGGTTCAGGATATGACAAAGTGGTTAGAAGTTACAAAAAATCAGATTGTGACTATTAAGGAAAATAAAAAAAATTACTGTAATGATCAGAGCAGGTTGACATTGAAATCAATGACCCTGAGGAGAATGTTGATTCTCCTTTAGTGATGAGGCCAGGCAACCCTCTGTGTGGGATGCTTAAATTGAATTCCTACTCTCAGCAGAGGATTGAGTGCAATGGCCTGAATGGCACCTTCCAAGTTTTTGAATCTGTTTCCAAACAACCTGTAAAAGTTATATAATTCTGTGATTTTGCTCAGTATTAGAGTCGGTGCCATTTGTGGAGCATATTTTGGCACGACTGGCAAATCTGCTCTCATAGAAATATCTGGCAAATTGCATTTCCATCGAAATGATGCCTGGTTTGCTAACAGGTGATTTTTTAAAATTATGATCACCTTTTTTATGAGGTTATGATGCTGTATTGTCCCTGGGAATCCTTCCAAAATCTCTAGTCTTCTGTCACTTTCTGCTTTGCTTTGCTTTGCTTTGCAGTCAAGCTCTTCCAATATCCTCCTGTTTCCCATTTAATATGGGAATAACCACCTGCTGCCTGCTTTATAGGCATTTGACATACTTTCAAAGTGTTTCTTTTCGAAACTGGGTCAACAAATGGGTCATTCTATTACTATCTGGAATCAAAACTGCTTTTTTGGATCAATCATTGCACAGACAGCCATTCTGTAGTTTGGGTTTTTTTTGGCCTTCTCTTTTCTAAATTCCCTTTCTCTTTCTAATCTTTATTTTATTTTATTTCAGTTAGCTAAATGGCTTAGTTTCATTTCATTCAAACCTAGCAAATAAAATAGAACTGTGTGTTTTATCAAATTCCTTTATTGTAGTGGAACAATGTACCAAACCTTCTAATACTATGCCCCAAATCACTATGGGAGTTATAATTGGGTTCACTGATACTTTTCGGCAGTGGATAAATTGTGTGATCTCTGGCAAGTTGCCACTGCTTTCAGACAGAGGGAGGGAGAGACTGGCAAGCAGGCAGTCAGATATATCCTAATGTCAGGTTTTAATAACTCATTAAAATAATGTAAATGCAGACAGGATGAAATGCAGAATGAAACAGAATCAAAGAATCATTTTAAAATTAAAATGGATGAGGCCATGTAGCATAACTAGAAAGGCCCAGTTTTGTAGAATGCAGAGAAGAGCAACCAAGATGATTAAGGGCTTGGAGGCAAAAACATATGAAGAACAGTTGCAGGAATTGGGTATGTCTAGTTTAATTAAAAGAAAGATTAGGGGTGACATGATAGCAGTGTCTCCATAGTTGAGGAACTGCCACAAAGAAGAGGGGGTCAACCTGTTTTTTTCAAAGCACCTGAAGGCAGGACAAGAAGCAGCGGATGGAAACTAAGCAAGGAGAGAAGCAACCTAGAACTAAGGAGAAATTTCCTAATGGTGAGAACAATCAACCAGTGGAATGACTTGCTTGCCTTTAGAAGTTGTGGGTGCTTCAACACTGGAGGCTATTAAGAAGAGACTGGAGAACCATTTGTCTGAAATGGTATAAGGTGTCCTGCTGAGTGGGGGGTTGGACTAGAAGACCTTCAAGGTCCCTTATAATTCTTATTATTCTGTATTCTCACATGCCTTCTGGACTGCAGGTATCATTTTAAGTATGGGATTTATTTATTCATGTATGGAATTTGTATGGCTACATGCTTGGTGACTCTCAACAATCAATAAAAACAGCCATGTACTTCTTACCAGGCACCAGATCGCCCATTGCATGGATCCCCTAATTCAGCCGCATTCCTTGGGAGAAGAAACAATTCTTTGTGGCCCTTGTGGAAGGCTAAAAGGATGGGGGAGGGCTTGCAATCTCGGATGAGGGAATATTCCAAAGGATTGGGTTGGCTATACAGAAGACATGCTTCTGAGGTGCCACCAGATGACAGCATTTAAAGGAAATAATAATAATAATAAT
>NW_015386845.1:240944-247071 GCF_001527695.2 Protobothrops mucrosquamatus | reverse complement strand
CCTGGGACGGAACCCTCTAGGTGGTTCCGACACCCTGCGGCGAGGGGGAGCGGTCCGGAAGTCCATCCTTAGGAGAGAGTGATCTGACCATGACAAGGGCTCAATGACTATCTCCCCTAATGCACATGGGCACATGGAACATGCCCATTCTATCCTACTGCCACTTTCTCAGGGACTGGTGGCCCCACAAATAACCAGACTGTGCCATGTAAGGCTTTAAAGGTGATAACCAGTATCTTGAATTGCACCTGGAAAGCAACTGGGAGCCAGTGCAGATCATGAAACAGAAGTGTAACATATGCATAGTGAGGTCCCACGAAAAGCATGCTCTGCTGCATTCTGGACCAGTTGCAACTTCTGGATGGCTCAAGGACAGCCCCATGTGGAGCACACTAGTAATCCAATTGGGAAATCATTAAAGCATGAGAGACTACAAGGAAAGTATTAATCATCTTACTCTCCACATCTGGAATGCTGCATCCAGTTTTGGTCACCGCATTATAAAAAAGATATTGAGACTTTGGAAAGAGTGAAAATAAGAGCAACTAAGATGATTAAGGGCCTGGAGAATAAAACATATGAAGAACAGTTGCAGGAATTGGATATAGCTAATCTAGAGAAAAGAAGGACTAAGGGTGACATGTTAGCAGTGTTCCAGTATTTGAGTGGCTGCCACAAAGAAAAGGGGGTTGACCTATTCTCTGAAGCCCCAGAAGTCAAGACAAGAAACAATGGATGGAAACTAACCAAGGAGAGAAGCAACCTACAACTAAGGAGAACAGTGAGAACAATCAACCAGTGGAATGGTTTGCCTTTAGAAGTTGTGGGTGCTTCATCAGTGGAGGCTTTTAAGAAGAGACTGGAGACTCACTTGTCTGAAATGGTATAGGGTCTGCTGCATGAGCAGGGTTAGGGTTAGGGTTAGCATTGCCTGACAAATATCTGAATATCTGCATGTTCTTATTTAGAATCTCCCCCTTCTTCCTTTTTCCAGTTCTGGATGGATATCACACTGATGTCTTGGCTATTAGAGCTACCCCAATCCTTTTCTCAGGTAGTGCTCTTTTAGTTGTACTCTTAACTAGCAGATCAGTTAGTCGGGATAAATCTACTCTGTTTTTACCAAAGTAGTACAGGTAGGTTTTGGAATCAGCAAATGTTCAGTTCTTGAACTTTGGTGACTAGGCTCTGGGGGCATAACAGTGTTAGACTTGCATTAGAAGATGCACACAATGGCCAAGGGCTAGGAGATTTTTTTTTCCCTGTCCTTTCACACTACAAAAGACACTCAAAGCAGTGCCCTGTGAAGAGCATATTTACTCTGACGGGTTCACAATGCTACGGTGATGCATAGATTCCCTGGAAATATCCATGCTTCAGTTGAAGTTGACCTCAAGAACATCTTCTTTCTACTCCTCTGGGCACTCCAAAATGCAGGTGTCTGTTATAAGTAGGTGGGGTGCTTTGTCTTGTTCTCATGCAGCATTGTGGTTCGTCAATGAAAGCTGCTTCTCTCCAGAAAAGTATATGGGAGATGTCAAAATGAGAAACATCAGCTGTCTGTTTCCACTTCAGACACAGGCTTCACAGGCAAAAGTGGCAAAGTCACAACTTGTCACAGCACATTAGTTAACCCACAGGGTCTATCATCAAAGCACTCAAACATACAAATGCCGTCTTTCCTCACAAAGGCAGTAAACATGGAGAAATGTCTACCTTGACCCTTCTGCCCCATCTTTTTGGGTGACTCCCAACCATAAGAGCTTTTTAAAAAAACATCTGCTGACTCTTCTTAAGAGTAGCAGTGAGAAGAATGAAAAACAAAAAGGGACCTTGTATCCATGTTCATAATGATGGCAAGAGTTAAAAAATACCCTAAGGCAGAAAGAAGCATTTTGGGGCAAAGGAAAGTTCTTATTGATCTCTTATGACTGGAACTGTTGAAAAAGTCTTTCTTGATCCTTGTCACTGGGCCTTTAAGGAAACATTCCTCAGATGCACCTACTTCACTTGCATTTGAGTGCACCTCCTAAACTTTATGTAAATAGGAAGTCTCATGCATTGTGATCAAAGCAGAATCATATTCTGGCATTCACAACCTCAGGAAAAGGAAACAGAAGTGCCTACTCTGGCTTGGCTTCCACCCTCCCTATATGACCAGAAAGGCCAAAACAGAGATTGCAACCATTTGAGAATGAAATAAGTTAAAAGTGGACACTTTCATGCCTTCCAACCAACCCTCCAGCAGAGTAGAAAACACTTGAATAGGCTGCATAAAACTTGAGTTCACTTCCACCAAATCTTCATCTATCTTTTTCCTAATTCTAATCTGCTTCCAGAGGCAATTCAAGGTTCTGATTATCATCTTTAAAGTCCTACATGGCTTGGGGCCAAGCTATTTGAAGGACTACCTCTTCCCTATTACATCGACCCAGCCTACCAGGATAGAAAAGCAAGGCATGTTGTGGGTCCCATCTATTAGGGAGGTACATCTGGTGGGACCATATGAAAAGGGTCTTCTCAATGGTGGCCCCTTCTCTAGGGAAAGTCACTTCCCCAGAGGTACAATTGACTCCCTCACCTTGTTGCTTTTTCAAAATGCCCTGAAGATGTGGTTTTGGCAGCAGGCCTGCGGATCTCAAATGGAAATGAAGCCAATCAAGTGGTTGGTCTGATTGCATTACTGCTGCTAGGCAGGTTATGATTTTTATATTGTGGATTTTTTTTTCTGTTGTAAGTTGCCCGGAGTCAACTGTATATAAATTGGACAACCATGTACATTTGTTAAATAGAGAATGAATGAATGAATGAATGAATGAATGAATGAATGAATGAATGAATGAATGAATGAACGAACAATAAATTTTCATCCATTTCTGCATGGGCACAAAAATGATGGAATGTGTTGAGCTCCATGCTTTTACTAAATTCAAAGGAAATTAGAACAGCTTTCCTCTCCTGCCACTATGATATAAATCATATATATGCTACAAAGGAACATAGACACTGCATAATTTCAGTACACATTTAGAATGATGCAAAGACCACAATAAATTAAGCCAAAATTAACAGCAAAGAAGTAATCATGATCTAAATTGCATTCAAGAGATCTGGGACACTGGGAAGGACAAAGCTTTCCATTTAAAACAATACAGTTTAATGATCTATCTTAATTTCCAGCATTATAGAAATTAAGATTTTTTTTAAAAAAAAACAGACGGTCCCTTGGTTTTCCTCATTGTTTGGAGAATACTGTAATTCTGTCTTTAATATTACCTTACCCACCTGCCTCCCCACCCTACCCCACACACACACACATGCACCAACAAACTCACGCACACATAGGTGAGACAAAGACAGCAGATTCTTTGAGCTTGAGTTTTCTCTCTATATACAAGCATTTCAACAGCACTTATACTATATATGACCTTGAAAACTGGTCTTGCTCAATGGAAAACACTGCCACTGCTCCAGGAAAAGGAAAAATCAATAACAAACGATGTCATTACTTGTATATCAAACACCTTGCCTATAGGGCTTCCAGCTCAAAGGAGAACAATTTCCCTGCTCTCTACCATGGCAACCCATTTGGCCTTAGTGCTAGGCCAGACTCAGCTTTTGTACAATTTGAAGGGATGGGACTGAGGTGAAAAAGCCTTTGAAGATTTTCATAAACACCTATGGAGAGTTTAGTATTTTCTGGAGTATGGCTTCACATCACATTTAGTCAGGAAGCGGCAGGGTCAGCAAACCCTGAAAAGCTCACAAGAAGCATCTAAGAACTGAGAGTGTGAAAGATTTGTGGAGGATAGTTTGGGAAGGGGCAATGAAAAGAGATTCAGCAACGGTGAAAATTCCGGAATAAACTGCTCTATAAAATGTAGAGAAAATCATATGGAAACCCTCATAGAGTTTGTTCTCCAGCCCACGCCATTCACAGCCTTTTCACTGTGTGGCATGCTGGTTGTCTCCTTTATTTGTATACCAGGCAAAGAGCTATCCTGTTCTTCCCTGGCTTTGTAAGAACTAACTCTTGCAGGAAGGATTTCTTTCCACCCCACTTAATAACCAAGGAAAAAAAGGTCATAAAATCAGGCTCAGCTATTCTCAACCTATTCTCCAAAGCACCTGAAGGCAGACAGGAAGCAATGGATGGAAACTAATCAAGGGGAGAACCAACCTAGAAATAAGGAGAAATTTCCTAACAGTGAGAACAATTAACCAGTGGAACAGTTTGTCTCCAGAACTTGTGAGTGCTTCATCACTGGACTGGACAGCCACTTGTCTGAAATAGTATATAGTCTCCTGCTTGAGCATGGGGTTGGACTAGAAGACCTCCAAGGTCTCTTCCAACTCTTATTATTCTTTTTATAATCACCTTGTTTAGCAGTGAAAATTATGGTCCCAGTTGTGATTGTAAGTCAAGGGCTACCTGTACTATTATTTATCCATGCCATAGAAAGTATTTTGGGTAGAGCCAAATGTTAAACAGTTTAGATTATAATTATAACAATGCTCAATTTGGAAGGGACCAATGGCAAGTCTTTGGGTAAGGGATCATCCTCTCCCTTGGGTATGACCATTTTATGTGTTATTTATATGTGGATATTAAAAGCCCATTTAAATTATCTTAAAATATGTAGAACCTATGATTTAATTTTCAACCGTGTCATTCTTGCTTCCTGGCTTCCAAACCTATCCTGTTTTCTACTCAGATGCACTTTTCTATCTGATCATTTTGGCAAATGGGGGGGTTTGTTTTCCCTTAAACTACATAACTTGACTCAATTGCTTAGCCATCCGACCAACTGTTTGATGAGAGAGCTACTTCCCCACCCCTGGGTAGCGTTCAGGGAGTCCAATGAGGCCTCCCGACAAAAGCCTTTGAAAGGCATTTGTTAACTGCATTAAAACCTGATTAGGTCAGTTTTGTCATTTGCTGATTGATAAAGAAATGAGGTAGAAGCTTAATTTGGATAATAGATTCAACTGGCAGCCATCCCAGATTTGCAGGTGCTTGGCTTAAAGCATACTTCCTTCGATCTTCCATCAGCCGGGTTCCTCACTTAAAGTAAAGTTATACAACTGGCAGCCTGATTAAAAATGCTGAACTATTACTTTGCATCTACCTATAATCAGCATTTTAATGACAAAAAAAATAAAATTCTTCAGCGCAATGTGTGTATGTATCTGTAAAAAACATCTTCTCTTTTTTACAGATTCAGCATCCAATTAACAGGGAAGGAAGCTATTAAGTGGAGAGGAACTGATAACCGCAACCAAACACCTACTCCTAAGAATAACACAACCAGGAAAAAAAGCTTGCTTCTCATACAAATTTTAAAGTACCTGTAGCACCCACAGTTTCTTTACCTTCTGGATCTTGCTATTTGATGGAACTCTTCCTTTCTGTATGCGGCAACAATAGAACCTATCAAAGTTCAACTTATCAGGGACTGCATAGAAATCGAGATAGCAAAACAATCTCTTAAGGATGATTTCTCTTTACAAAAAAAAAAGAGCTGATCCACCAAGTTGGGCATTATCAGAGCACCAGCAACAGCTTCTGAGGTTGATGGCATCCATCACTTTTTGCAGGGATATGTGCTTACAAAACACCACACAATTACAAGAGTTGTGTATAAGAACTAAGAAGGCTGCACAAGAAAATAAGCCAGTTGTGGAAGTAAAGTACGTACTAGGGAAAGGGTGTCAAACTCGCAACGTCACGTGACGTGATGCAACATATTGCAACTTTTTTGCCATTGCTGGCAATGGGGTAGGCACGGTTTCGCCATGACACATCCGGCCTGCGGGCTGGAAGTTTGACACCCCTGTACTAGGGGAAAATTTATAGGAAAAGAAAGAAATGTCCATTGGAGTTGAGCAGCCATAACAAATTTGAATACATAATAAATAAATAATAAACAATTGGATAGTTGTGAGTGAAAAACAGAGTTATGGGCACTTACTTGCATGTGGAAATGCTTTTCGAATTGAATATACCAGCAACAGGGGCTGATTTTTTTTTCCAATCAAAAAAGGATTTATTAAAATAGATATTTAAGAAATAATCTTATTGCTTCCTTTTTTGAAAACAAAATACAAATTGAAATAGAACCTAAAT